>NW_027328285.1:0-37973 GCF_047675955.1 Chlorocebus sabaeus | reverse complement strand
TGACCGGATTAGACCAGATAAACTGAATCAGACCGGCCCAGAACGCCTAAAATCAGATCAAACCAGACCAGACCGGCCCAGACCGCCTAAAACTGGGGCCACAAACCGGTTTTTGACAGTTTCAAAAGCAGACCAGACTGCCTCATACCGGTTTTGACCGGCTCAAACCAGACCAGACCGGCTCAAACCGGTTTTGACTGGCTCAAAAGTGGTTTTGACCGGATCAAACCAGACTCGACTGGCCCAGACCAGTTGAAACCGGAAAAAAACCAGAGCAGACCTGGCCCAGACCGGCTGAAACCGGGCCACAAACCGGTTTTCACGGCCCTGAGCCATTTTTGACCAGCTCAAAACCAGACCAGACTGGCTCAAACGGGACTAGACTGGCTCAAACCGGTTTTTGACCTGATGACACCAGCTCAAACCAGAGCACACCGGCTCACACTGGATCAAACTGGACCAGACACGCCAAGGACTGGCTGAAACTGGATCAAACCGGAAGAGGACCGGCCCAGACCGGCTAAAACCGGGCCAGACCATCTCAAACCGGGCCAGACCGGCTCAAAATCAGACCAGAACTATTCAAACCGGTTTTTGACCGGCTCAAACCACTCCAGACCGGCTAAAACCGGTTTTCACCGGCTCAAACCGGTTTTGACCTGATTAGACCAGATCAAACTAGACCAAGACCGGCTCAGAGAGGCTCGAATCAGTTTTTGACCGTCCTTAAACCAGAACAGACCGGCTCAACAAGACCACACCGGCTCAAACCAGTTTTGACCTTCTCAAACCACACCCGACCAGTTGAAACTGGTTTTGACTGGATGAGACTGGTTTTGACCGCATGGGACCGGATCAAACCGAATCAGACTGGCCCAGACCGGCTAACATCGGATCAATCCGGACCAGCCCGGCCCAGACCGCCTAAAACTGGGCCACAAACCGGTTTTGACCGGTTCAAACCAGACCAGACAGGCTCAAACCGTTTTGACCGACCTGAGCCCGTTTTGACCGGCTCAAACCAGACCAGACCGGCTCAAACCAGACCAGACCAGCTCAAACCGGTTTTGACCGACTCAAAGCGGTTTGGACTGGATGAAACCAGACTCGACCGGCCCAGACCAGCTGAAACTGGATGAAACCAGACCAGACCGGCCCAGAGCGGCTAAAACTGGGCCACAAATCTGTTTGGACCGGCTCAAACCAGACCAGACTGGCTCAAACCCGACCAGACCGGCTCAAACCGGTTTTGACTGGATGACACCGGATCAAACAGGACCAGACCGGCTCACACGGATCAAACCGGACAAGACAGGCCCAGACAGGCTGAAACCGAATCAAACCTGACCAGACCGGCCCAGACAGGCTGAAACCGAGACAGACCGGCTCAAACCGGTTTTGATCAGCTCAAATCAGACCAGACCGTTTCAAACCGGTTTTGATGGCTCAATTCGGTTTTGACCAGCTCAAACCCGTTTTGACCGGTTCAAACCACTCCAAACCGGCTAAAACCGGTTTTCAACCGGCTCAAAACGGTTTTGACCTGATTAGACCGGATCAAACCGTGCCAGACCGGCTCAGACAGGATCGAATCGGTTTTGACTGGCTTCAACCAGACCAAACCGGCTCTCAAACGGTTTTGACTGGCTCGAAGCGGTTTTGACCGGCTCAAACCAGACAAAACCGGCTCAAACCAGACCAGACCGGATCAAACGGTTTTGACCGGCTCAAAACGGTTTTGACCTGATTAGACCGGATCAAACCGTGCCAGACTGGCTCAGACAGGCTCGAATCGGTTTTGACTGGCTTCAACCAGACCAAACCAGCTCGAACCGGTTTTGACCGGCTGCTGAAACCAGACGAGACTGGCTCAAACAGGGTTTGACCTGCTCAAACCACACCAGATGGGCTGAAATCGGTTTTGACCGGCTAAAACAGGTTTTGACTGGATGAGACCGGATCAAACTGAATCAGACGGGCCCAGACCGGCTAAAATCGGATCACACCGGACGAGACCAGCCCAGACAGCCTAAAACTGGGCCACAAACCGGTTTTGACGGGTTCAAACCAGACCAGACCGGCTCAAACCGGTTTTGACGGACCTGAGCCGTTTTTGACCAGCACAAACCAGACGAGACCGGCTCAAACCAGACCAGACTGGCTCAAACCGGTTTTGACCGGCTCAAAGAGATTTTGACCGGATCAAACCCGATTCGACCGGCCCAGACTGGCTGAAACCGGATCAAACCGAACCAGACCGGTTCAATGCAGTTTTGACCAGCTCAAACCGGTTTTGAACAGCTGAAACAGATTTTGACCGTATTAGACAGTATCAAACCGGACCAGACGGGCCCAGACCGGCTCAAACCGGATCAAACAGGACCAGACCGGCCCAGACCGCCTAAAACCGTGCCAAACCGGCTCAAACTTCTTTTGACCGGCTAAAACCAGACCAGACCGGGTCGAACCTGCTTTGAACGGCTCAAACCAGACCTGACCGGCTCAAACCGGTTTTGACCGGATGAGACCGGATCAAACCGGACCAGACCTTCCCAAAACAGACCATACCGGACCAGACCAGCACAACCAGCTCAACCATCTCAAACCGGTTTTGACCGGCTCAAACCAGACCAGACCGGCACAAACCGGTTTTGACCGACCTGAACCGGTTTTGACCAGCTCAAACCAGACCAGACCGGCTCAAACCTGACCAGACCGGCTCAAACCGGTTTTGACTGGATGAGACATGAAAAAACCGGACCAGACTGGCTCAATCGGATGAAACCGCACCAAACCGACCCAGAAGAGCTGAAGCCGGAGCAAACCGGACCAGATCAGCCCAGACCGGAACAAACTGCATCAAACCGGACCAGACCGGCCCAGACCAGCTAAAACTGGGGGGAACCGGCTCAAACAGGTTTCAACCAGCTCAAACCAGAACAGACCGTCTCAAACAACACCAGACCGGCTCAAACAAGACCAGACCGCCTGAAACCGGGGTTTGACCGGATGAGACCAGATCAAAGCGGACCAGACCGGCTCAAACCGCATAAAACCGGAAAAGACCGGCCCAGAACGGCTAAAACCGGGCCAAATCAGCTCAAACCGGTTTTGACCGGCTCAAACCAGATCAGACCGGTTCAAACCGGTTTTGACCGGCTCAAACCAGACCAGACCGGCTCATACCAGTTTTGACCGGATGAGACAGGATAAAACCAGACCAGACCGGCTCAAACCGAATGAAACCGCACCAGACTGGCCCAGAACAGCTGAAGCCAGAGCAAACGGGACCAGACCAGGCCGGGACCGGCTAAAACAGGCAACAAACCCGTTTGACCGGCTCAAACCAGACCAGACTGGCTCAAACCAATTTTGACCAGATGAAATGGATCAAACTGGACTAGACTCAGTCACACCGGATCATACCGGACCAGACAGGCACAGACCTGCTGAAACCAGATCAAACCGGACCAGACTGGCCCAGACCGGCTTAAAACCGGGCCAGACTGGCTCAAACCAGTTTTGACCGGCTCAAACCAGACCAGACCAGTTCAAACCGGTTTTGACTGGCTCAATCTGGTTTTCTGACCGGCTCAAACCACTCCAGACCGGCTAAAACCGGTTTTCACCGGCTCAAACCGGTTTTGACCTGATTAGACCGGATCAAACCGGACCAGACTGTCTCAGACAGGCTCCTATCGGTTTTGACTGGCTCCAACCAGACCAAACCGGCTCAAGCCGGTTTTGTCCCGCTCGAACCAGTTTTGACCGGCTCAAACCAGACCAGACCGGCTCAAATCAGACCAGACCGGCTCAAACCGGTTTTGATCTGCTCAAACCACACCAGACTGGGTGAACCCGGTTTTGACTGGCTAAAACTGGGGCCACAAACCGGTTTTGACCGGTTCAAACCAGACCAGACCGGCTCACACTGGTTTTGACCAACCTGAGCCGGTTTTGAATGGCTCAAACCAGACCAGAACGACTCAAACCAGACCAGACCGGCTCAAACCGTTTTTGACCGGCCTGAGCCGGTTTTGACCGGCTCAAACCAGACCAGGCCGGGTTCAAACCGGTTTTGACTTGCTTAATCGGTTTTGACCGACTCAAACCGGTTTTGAGCAACTCAAACCACTCCAGACCGGCTCTAAAACCTGTTTTCACCGGCTCAAAACGGTTTTGACCTGATTAGACCGATCAAACCGGACCAGACCGGCTCAGACAGGCTCGAGTCGGTTGTTACTGGCTTCAACCAGACCAAACAGGCTCAAACCGGTTTTGACGGGATTGAACCGGTTTTGTCCAGCTCCAAACAGACCAGAGCGGCTCAAAACCATACCAGACCGGCTCAAAACTGGTTTTGAACTGCTGAAACCACACCAGACTGGCTGAAACCGGTTTTGACCGGCTAATACCGGTTTTGACCGGATGAGACCAGATCAAACTGAATCAGACCGCCCTGACGGGCTAAAATCGGATCACATTGGACCAGACTGGCCCAGATCGCCTAAAACTGGCCACAAGCCGGTTTTGACCGGTTCAAACCGGACCAGATCAGCTGAAAACCGGTTTTGACCGACCTTAGCCGGTTTTGATCGGCTCAAACCAGACCAGAACGGCTCAAACCAGACCAGACCGGCTGAAACTGGTTTTGACCGGCTCAAACCAGACCAGACTGGCAAAAACCGGTTTTGACCGGATGAGACAGGATAAAACCGGACAGGACTGGCTGAAACCGGATGAAACTGCACCAGAGTGACCCAGAACAGCTGAAGCTGGAGCAAACCGGAGCAAAGCCGGACCAGACCGTCCAGTCCGGCTAAAACCGGGCCACAAACCGGTTTTGACTGGCTCAAACTGGACCAGACCGGCTCAAACCGGTTTTCACCAGCCGGAGCCGGTTTTGACCGGCTCATACCAGACCAGACCGGCTCAAAACCGGACCAGACCGGCTCACACCGGATCAAAGCGGACCAGACAGGCCCAGACCGGATGACACTGGATCAAACCGGCCCAGACTGCTCACACCGGATCAAAGCGGACCAGACAGGCCCAGAGCGGATGAAACCGGATCAAACAGGACCAGACCGGCCCAGATGGGCTAAAACGGGGCCAGACCGGCTCAAACCTGTTTTGACCGGCTCAAACCAGACCAGACCGGTTCAAAGCGGTTTTGACTGGCTCAATCCGGTTTTGACCAGCTCAAACCAGTTTGGACCGCTCAAACCACTCCAGACCGGCTAAAACCGGTTTTCACCGGCTCAAACCGGTTTTGACCTGATTAGACCGGATCAAACCGGGCCAGACCGGCTCAGACAGGCTCGAATCGGTTTTGACTGACTTCAACCAGACCAAACCGGCTCAAACCGGTTTTGACCGGCTCGAACCGGTTTTGACCCGCTCAAACGAGACCAGAGGGGCTCAAACCGCTTTTGACCTTTTCAAACCACACCAGACCGGCTGTGAAACCGTTTTTTCACCGGCTAAAACCGGTTTTTGACCCGGATGAGACGGATAAAACCGAATCAGACAGGCCCAGACCGGCTAAAATCGGATCAAACCAGACCAGACCGGCCCAGACCACATAACACTGGGCCACAAACTGGTTTTGACCGGTTCAAAGCAGACGAGACCGGCTCAAACCGGTTTTGACCGAACTGAGCCGGTTTTGTCCGGCTCAAACCATACAAGACCGGATAAAACCAGACCAGACCCAGCTCAAACCGGTTTTGAATGGCTCAAACCGGTTTTTGACCAGCTCAAACCAGACCAGACCGGTTCAATCCGGTTTTGTCCAGCTCAAACCGGTTTTGAACGGCTTCGAACCAGTTTTGATTGGCTCAAACCACACCAGACCGGCCTCAAACCGGTTTTGACCGGCTGAAACCGATTTTGACCGGATGAGACCGTATCAAACCGGACCAGACGGGTCCAGACCAGCTAAAACCGGATCAAATCGGACCAGACCGGCACAGAGCCGCCTAAAACCGGGCCAAACCGGCTCAAACCTATCTTAACCCGCTCAAACCAGACCAGACCCACAAAAACGGTTTTGACCGGCTCAAACCAGACCAGACCGGCTCAAACCGGATCAAACGGGACCAGACCGGCCCAAACCACCCTAAAACCGGTCCAAACCGGCTCAAACCTATTTTGACTGGCTCAAACCAGACCAGACTGGCTAAAACCGGTTTTGACTCGATGAGACTGGATAAAACCGGACCAGACCGGCTCAAACCGGATGAAACCCCCACCAGACTGGCCCAGAACAACTGAACCCAGAGTAAACCGGACCAGACCGGGCCACACCGGCTAAAACCGGGCCCACAAACCGGTTTTGACCGGCTCAAACCAGACCAGACCGGCTCAAACCTGTTTTGAGCGTCCTGAGCCAGTTTTGACTGGCTCAAACCAGACCAGACCGGCTCAAACCGGTTTTGACCTGCTCAAACCACAGCAGACCGGCTGAAACCTGTTTTGACCGGCTAAAACCGATTTTGACCGAATGAGACCGGATCAAACCGAATCAGACCGGCCCAGACCGCCTAAAATCGGATCAAACCGTAGCAGACCGGCCCAGACTGCCTAAAACTGGGCCAAAAACTTGTTTTTGACCGTTTCAAACCAGTCCAGACCAGCTCAAACAATACCAGACCGGCTCAAGCAAGACCAGACCGGCTCAAAGTGGTTTTGACCAGATGAGATCGGATCAAACCGGACCAGACCGGCTCAGACAGGCTCGAATCGGTTTTGATAGGCTTTATCCAGACCAGAGCGGTTCAAACCGGTTTTGACTGGCTCAATCCGGTTTTGACCAGCTCAAACCGGTTTTCACCAGATCAAACCACACCAGACCGGCTCAAACCAGTTTTGACCGGCTCAAACCCGTTTTGACCAGATGAGACTGGATCAAACCGGATCAGAACGGCCCAGACCGGCTAAAATCTGATCAAACCGTACCAGACTGGCCCAGACCGCCTAAAACCGGGCAAAACTGGCTCGAACCATGTTGACCAGCTCTAAACCAGACCAGACGGGCCTCAAACCAGACCAGACGGTCTCAAACCGGTTTTGACCTCCTCAAACCACACGAGACCGGCTCAAACCCGTTTTGACCGGCTCAAAGGGGTTTTCACAGGATCACACCAGACTCGACCGGCCCAGACTAGCTGAAAACGGATCAAACCGGACCAGACCGGCTCAGCCCGGCTACAACCAGGCCACAAACCGGTTTTTGAGTGGCTCAAACCAGACCAGACCGGCTGAAAGCGGTTTTGACCGGATGAGACCGGATCAAACAGGACCAGACCGGCTCAAACGGATCAAACCAGACTCGACCGGCCAGACCAGCTGAAACCGGATCAGACCAGACCAGACCGGCCCATACCGGCTATAACCAGGCCAAACCGTCTCAAACCGATTTTATCCAGTCCAAACGAGACCAGACCCGCTGAAACGTGTTTTGACCAGATGAGACCGGATCAAACCCGACCAGACCGGCCCAAACCGCATCAAACTGGACCAGACCGGCCCAGACCGGCTAAAACCGGACCAAACAGGCTCAAACAGGTTTCGACCACCTCAAACCAGACCAGACTGTCTCAAACAAGACCAGACCGGCTCAAACTGGTTTTGACCGGATGAGACCGGATCAAACCGGACCAGACGGCTCAAGCCGCATCAAACCGAAAAGACCGGCCCAGACTGGCAAAAACCGGGCCAGACCGACTCAAACCGGTATTGACTGGCTCAATCCGGTTTTGACCCGCTCAAACCGGTTTTCATTGGCTAAAACCGGATTTCACCAGCTCAAACCGGTTTTGACCTGATTTAGACCGTACTAAACCGGACCAGACTGGCTCAGACAGGCTCGAATCGCTTTTGACTGGCTTCAACCAGATCAAACCAGCTCAAAACGGTTTTAACAGGCTCGAACCGGTTGTGACCGGCTCAACCATACCAGATCGGCTCAAACCAGACCAGACCAGGTCAAACCGGTTTTGACCGGCTCAAACCGGTTTTGACCTCCTCAAACCACACCAGACCGGATGAAACCGGTTTTGACCGGCCTAAAACCCGGTTATGACCGGATGAGATTGGATCAACTCATATCAGACTGGCCCAGACCGGCTAAAATCGGATCAAACCGGACCAGACTGGCCCTGACTGCATAAAACTGGGCCACAAACTGGTTTTGACCGGTTCAAACCAGACGAGACCGGCTCAAACTGGTTTTGACCGACGTGAGCCGGTTTTGACCGTCTCAAATCAGATCAGACCGGCTCAAACCAGAGCAGACCCGCTCAAACTGGTTTTGACAGGCTCAAAGCAGACCAGATTGGCACAAACCGGTTTTGAACGGAGGAGACAGTAAAAAACCACAGCAGAACGGCACAACAGGTTTTGACTGGCTCAAACCAGAAAAGACCGGTTCAATCTGGTTTTGACCAGCTAAAACCGCTTTTGAATGACTCGAACCGGTTTTGACCAGCTCAAACCGGTTTTGACTGGCTCAAACCACACCAGACCGGCTCAAACAGGTTTTGACCGGCTGAAACCGATTTTGACCGGATGAGACCATATCAAACCGGACCAGACGGGTCCAAACCGGCCAAAACCGGATCAAACCGGACCAGACCGGCCCAGACCGCCTAAAACTGGGCCAAAACCCGTTCAAACCTCTTTTGACCGGCTTCAAATGAGACCAGACCGGCTCAAATCGCTTTTGACCAGCTCTAACAAGACCAGGCGCCTCAAACCGGTTTTGACCAGTTCAAACCACACCAGACCGGCTCAAATCGGTTTTGACCGGCTGAAACCGATTTTGACCATATGAGACAGGATCAAACCGGACCAGACGGGCCCAGACCGGCTAAAACCGCATCAAGCCGGACCAGAACGGCCCAGACCGCCTAAAACTGGTGCAAACTGGCTCAAACCTATTTTGACCAGCTCAAACCAGACCAGACCCAAAAAACCGGTTTTTGACCTGCTCAAACCACAACAGACCGGCTAAAACCGGTATTTGACCTGCTAAAACCGGTTTTGACCGGATGAGACCGGATCAAACCGAATCAGACCGGCCCGGACCGGCTAACATCGGATCAAACTGGAACAGACAAGCCCAGACCGCCTAAAACTGGGCCACAAACCGGTTTTGACGGGTTCAAACCAGACCAGAACGGCTCAAACCAGACCAGACCGGTTCAAACCGGTTTTGACCGGCTCAAAGCGGTTTTGACCGGCTCAAACCAGACCAGACCGGCTCAAACCAGACCAGACCGGCTCAAACCGGTTTTGACCGGCTCAAAGCGGTTTTGACCGGATCAAACTGCATTCGACCGGCCCGAGACCAGCTGAAACCGGATCAAACCGGACCAGACCGACTCAAATCGGTTTTGACCGGTTTAGACCGGATCAAACCAGACCAGACCTTCTCAAACCGGATCATACCAGACCAGATCAGCACAAACCAGCTCACACCGGTGCAAACCGAACCACACCGGCCCAGACAGGCTAAAACAGGGCCAAACCGGATCAATCAGGGTTTGACCGGCTCAAACCAGACCAGACAGGCTCAAACCAGACCACACTGGCTCAAACCGGTTTCGACCTGCTCAAACCACACCAGACTGGCTGAGAACGGTTTTCACCGGCTAAAACCGGTTTTGACCGGATGAGACCAGATAAACCGAATCAGACAGGCCCAGACCAGCTAAAATCGAATCAAACCGGACCAGACTGGCCCAGACCACCTAAAACTGGGCCACAATCGGTTTTGACCCGTTCAAACCAGACAAGACCGGTTGAAATCGGACCAGACCGGCTCAAACCGGTTATGATCGACCTGAGCCGGTTTTGACCGCTCCAAACCAGACCAGACCGGCTCAAACCAGACCAGACGGCTCTAACCCGTTTTGACGGGCTCAAAGCCGTTTTGACCGGATCAAACCAGACTTGCCCGGCCCAGACCAGCTGAAACCGGATCAAACCGGACCAGACCGGCCCAGACCGGCTAAAACCGGGCCAGACCGGCTAAAACTGGTTTTAACCAGCTCAAACAGATCAGACCGGTTCAACCCGGTTTTCACTGGCTCAATCCGGTTTTGACTGGCTCAAACCTGTTTTGAACAGCTCAAACCAGTTTTGACCGGCTCAAAGCAGACCAGACCAGCTCAAACCGGTTTTGACCGGATCAAGCCAGACCAGATCGGCTCAATCCAGATCAAACCAGTTTTGACAGGCTCAATCCGTACCAGACAAGCTCAAACCGGTTTTGACCGGCTCAAACCAGACCAGACCGGCTCAAACCGGACCAGTCCGGCTCAAACCGGTTTTGACCGGATGACATCGGATCAAACCTGACCTGACCAGCTCACAGCGGATCAAAGTGCACCAGACAGGCCCAGACCGGCTGAAACCGGATCAAACCGGGCCAGACCGGGCCAGAACAGCTATACCCGGGCCAGACCGGCTCAAACCGGTTTTGACCGGTTCAAACCAGACCAGACTGGTTCAAACCGGTTATATCTGGCTCAATCCGGTTTTGGACCGGCTCAAACCGGTTTTGAAAGGCTCAAACCACTCCACACTGGCTAAAACTGGTTTTCACCGGCTCAATCCAGTTTTCACCTGATTAGACCGGATCAAACTGGAACAGACCGGCTCAGACAGGCTCGAATTGCTTTTGACTGGCTCCAACCAGATCAAACCGGCTCAAAACGGTTTTGACCGGCTGAAACCGGTTTTGACCTGCTCAAACCACACCAGACCGGCTGAAACCGGTTTTGACCGGATGAGACCGGATCAAACCAAATCAGACCGGCCCAGACCGCTGAAAATCAGATCAAACCGGTTCAATCTGGTTTATGGCCGGCTCAAACTGCTTTTGAATGGCTTGGAACCGGTTTTGACCAGCTCAAACCACACCAGACAGGCTTAAACAGGTTTTGACTGGCTGAAACCGATTTTGACTGAATGAGATCATATCAAACTGGACCAGAGGGGTCCAGACCAGCTAAAACCAGATCAAACCGGACCAGACTGGCCCAGACCGCCTAAAACTGGGCCAAACTGGTTCAAACCTATTTTGACCAGCTCAAACCAAAGCAGACCGGCTCAAACCGCTTTTGACCAGCTCTAACCAGACCGGAGTGGCTGAAACCGGTTTTGACCAGCTAAAACTGGTTTTGACCGGATGAGACCGGATCAAACCGAATCAGACGGCCCCAGACTGGCTAAAATCGGATCAAACGGGACCAGAACGGCCCAGAATGCCTAAAACTAGGCCACAAACCGGTTTTTGACCGGCTGAAACCGATTTTGACCATATGAGACCGGATCAAACTGACCCAGACCGGCCCAGAACGATTAAAACCTGGCCAAACTGACTCAAACTTATTTTGACCGGCTCCAACCAGACCAGACCGTCTCGAACCTGTTTTGAGCGGCTCAAACCCGAACTGACCGGCTCAAACCGGTTTTGACCAGTTCGAACCGGTTTTGACCTTCTCAAACCACACCAGACCGGCTGAAACCAGATTTGACCGGCTGAAACCGGTTTTGACCGGATGAGACCGGATAAAACCGAATCAGACCGGCCCAGACCAGCTAAAATCTGATCAAACGGGATCAGACCGGCTCAGACTGCCTAAAAACTGGGCCACACACCGGTTTTGACTGGTTCAAACCAAATAAGACTGGCTCAAACCGGTTTTGACCGACCTGAGCCGGTTTAGACTGGCTGAAACCAGACCAGATCGGCTCAAACCAGACCAGACCGGCTCAAACCGGTTTTGACCTGTTGAAAGCAGTTTTGACCGCATCAAACTGGTCTTGACAGGCCCAGACCAGCTGAAACCGGATCAAACCGAGCAGACCGGCCCAGAATGGCTGAAAACGGGCCACAAAACCGGTTGGACCCGCTCAAACCAGACCAGACCGGCTCAAACCGGTTTTGACGGGCTTGAACCGGTTTTGACCGGCTCAAACCAGACCAGACCGGCCCAAACCAGACCAGACTAGCTCAAACCGGTTTTGACCGGCTCTAACGGATTTTGACCTGCTCAAACCACAGCAGACCGGCTGAAGCCGGTTTTGACCGGCTAAAACCGGTTTTTGACTGGATGAGACCGGATCAAACCAAATCAGACCGGCCCAGACTGACTAAAATGTGATCAAACCGGAGCAAGACTGGCCCAGACCGCCTAAAACTGGGCCACAAATCGGTTTTCACCGCTTCAAACCAGACCAGACCGGCTCAAACCGGTTTTGACCGGCTCAAACCAGACTAGACAGGCTCAAAACGGTTTTGACCGGATGAGACAGGATAAAACAAGACTAGACCGACTCAAACCGGATGAAAACGCACCAGACCGGCCCAGAAGAGCTGAAGCCAGAGGAAAACGGGACCAGACCGGGCCAGACCGGCTGAAACCGGGCCACAAACCGGTTTTGACCGGCTCAAACCAGACCAGACCGGCTCAAACCGGTTTTGACCGGCTCAAAGCGGTTTTGACGTTATCAAACCAGGACTTGACCGGCCCAGACCGGTTTAGACCGGATGACAGCGGATCAAACCGGAAAAGACTGGCCCAGACCGGCTAAAACCAGGCCAGACCGGCTCAAACTGGTTTTGACCGGCTCAAACCAGACCAGACCGGTTCAAACCGGTTTTGACTGGCTCAATCCGGTTTTGACCGGCTCAAACCACTCCAGACCGGCTAAAACCGATTTGCACAGGCTCAAACCGGTTTTGACCTGATGAGACTGGATCAAACCGGACCAGACCGGCTCAGAGAGGCTGGAATTGGTTTTGACTGGCTTTAACCAGACCAAACCGGCTGAAACCGGTTGTGACCGGATCAAACCAGACCAGACCGGCTCAAACCGGTTTCAACCGACCTGAGCCGGTTTTGACCAGCTCAAAGCAGACAAGACGGGCTCAAAACTGTTTTGACTGACTAAAACCGGTTTTGACCGGATGACACCGGATCAAACCGGACCAGAACGGCTCACACCGGATCAAACCGGACCAGACCGGACCAGACCGGCTAAAACCGGGCCAGACCGGCTCAAACCGGTTTTAACCAGCTCAAACCATACCAGACTGGTTCAAAGCAGTTTTCACTGGCTCAATACGGTTTTGACCGCCTCAAACCGGTTTTGACCGGCTCAAACCACTCCAGACTGGCTAAAACCGGTTTTCACCAGCTCAAACCGGGTTTGACCTGATTAGACCGGATCAAACCGGACCAGACTGGCTCAGACAGGCTTGAATCAGTTGTGACTGCCTTCAACCAGACCAAACCGGCTCGAACCGATTTTGACCAGCTCAAACCAGACCAGACCGGCTCAAACCACACCAGATCAGCTGAAACCGGTTTTGACTGGCTCAAACCGATTTTGACCTGCTCAAACCACACCAGACCGGCTAAAACCGGTTTTGACCGGATGAGACCAGATCAAAACGAATCAGTCCGGCCCAGACCGGCTAAAATCGGATCAAACCGGACCAGACCGACCCAGTCCGCCTAAAAGTGGGCCACAAACCGGTTTTGACCAGTACAAACAAGACCAGAATGGCTCAAAAACGGTTTTAACCGACCTGAGCCGGTTTTGACCGGCTCAAGCCAGAGCAGACCGGCTCAACCCACACCAGACCGGCTCAAACCAGTTTTGACCAGCTCAAAGCGGTTTTGATCAGATCAAACCGGACTCGACTACCCCAGAACAGCTGAAACTGGATCAATCTGGACCAGACCGGCCTAGACCGGCTAAAACAGGACCACAAACCGGTTTTGACCAGCTCAAACCAGACCAGACCGGCTCAAACCGGTTTTGACTGGTGTCAGCCGGTTTTGACCGGCTCGAACCAGACCAGACCGGCTCAAAATGGACCAAACCGGCTCAAACCAGTTTTGATCGGATGACAACGGATCAAACCGGACCAGACCGGCTCACACTGGATCAAACCGGACTAGGCAGGCCCAGACCGGCTGAAACCGGATCAAAGCGGACCAGACCGGTCCAGACCGGCTAAAACAGGGCCAGACCGGCTCAAACCGGTTTTGACTGGCTCAAACCCGACCAGTCCGTTTCAAACCAGTTTTGACTACCTCAATCCGGTTTTGAACGGCTCAAACCGGTTTTGACCGACTCAAACCACTCCAGACTGGCTAAAACCATTTCAGCAGCTCAAAATGGTTTAGACCTGATTAGACAGGATCAAAACTTACCAGACCGCCTTAGACAGGCTCGAATCGGTTTTGACTGGCTTCAACCAGACCAAACTGGCTCAAACTGGTTTTGACCAGCTCAAACCAGAACAGACCGGCTCAAACCAGACCAGAACGGCTCAAACCGGTTTTAACCTGCTCAAACCGCACCAGACAGGCTGAAACCGGTTTTGACCAGCTAAAACCGGTTTTGACCGGATGAGACCGGATCAAACCGAATCAGACCGGCCCCGACCGGGTAAAACCGGATCAAACGGAGCAGAACTGGCCCAGACCGCCTGAAACTGGGCCACAAACTGGTTTTGACCAGCTCATAGCAGACCAGACTGGCTAAAACCGGTTTTTGACCTACCAGAGCTGGTTTTGTCCGGCTCAAACCAGACAAGACCGGCTTAAACCAGACCAGACCGGCTCAAATCGGTTTTCACTGGCTCAAACCAGACCAGACTGGTTCAATCCGGTTTTGACCTGCTTAAACCGGTTTTGAATGGCTCAAACCGGTTTTGACAGGCTCAAACCACACCAGACCGGCTCAAACCGGATTTGATGGGCTGAAATCTATTTTGACCGGATTACACCGGATGAAACCAGACCAGACATTCTCAAACCGGATCATACCGGACCAGACTGGCACAAACGGCTCAACCAGCTCAAACCGAACCAGACCGGCCCAGACAGGCTAAAACCGGGCTAAACCGGATCAATTAGGTTTTGACCGGCTCAAACCAGACCAGACCAGCTCAAACCAGACCAGACTGGATCAAACCGGTTTTGACCGGCTCAAACCAGACCAGACCGGCTCAAACCGGTTTTGACCGGATGATACAGGATAAAACCAGACCAGACCGGCTCAAACCGGATGAAACCACACCAGAACAGCCCAGAACAGCTGAAGCCGGAGCAAATCGGACGAGACCGGCCCAGACCGGCTCAAACCGGTTTTGACCAACCTGAGCCGGTTTTGGCTGGCTCAAACCAGACCAGACCATCTCAAACCGGACCAGACCGGCTCAAACCGGTTTTGAACTGCTCAAACCACACCAGACCGGCTGAAACCGGTTTTGACCGGCTAAAATTGGGTTTGACCAGATGAGACTGGATCAAACCGAATCAGACAGGCCCAGAACGGGTAAAATCGGATCAAACGGGACCAGACCAGCCCAGACTGCCTAAAACTGGGCCACAAACCGGTTTTGACCCGTTCAAACCAGACCAGACCGGCTCAAACCGGTTTTGACCGACCTGAGCTGGTTTAGACCGGGTCAAACCAGACCAGACTGGCTCAAACCGGACCAGACCAGCTGAAACCGGTTTTGACCGGATGACACCGGATCAAACCGGACCAGACCGGCTCACACCGGATCAAACTGGACCAGACAGGCCCTGACCGGCTGAAACCGGATCAAAACGGACCAGACCGTCCCAGACCAGCTAAAACTGGGCCAGACCGTCTCAAACTGGTTTTCACCAGCTCAAAGCAGACCAGACCAGTTCAAACCGGTTTTGACTGGCTCAATCCAGTTTTGACCGGCTCAAACCTGTTTGGACCGGCTCAAACCACCCAGACCGGCTGAAACCGGTTTTCACCGGCTCAAACCTGTTTTGACCTGATTAGACCAGATCAAACCAGACAAGACGGGCTCAGACAGGCTAGAATCGGTTTTGACTGGCTTCAACTAGACCAAACTGGCCCGAACCATGTTGACCGGCTCAAACCAGACCAGACCGGCTCAAACCAGACCAGACTGGCTCAAACCAGTTTTGACCTGCTCAAACCACACCAGACCGGCTGAAACCAGTTGTGACCAGCTAAAATCGGTTTTGACCGGATGAGACCGGATCAAACAGAATCAGACTGGCCCAGACCAGCTAAAATCGGATCAAACCGGACCACACTGGCCCAGACCGCCAAAATCTAGGCCACAAACCGGTTTTGATTGGTTCAAACCGGACCACACTGGCTGAAACCGGTTTTGACCGACCTGAGCCGGTTTTGACCGGCTCAAACCAGACCAGACCGGCTCAACCCAGACCAGACCGGCTCAAATCGGTTTTGACCGGCTCAAAGCAGATTTGACCAGATCAAACCGGACTCGACTACCCCAGACGAGCTGAAACCGGATCAAACTGGACCAGACTGGCCTAGACCGGCTAAAACCGGGCCACAAACCGGTTTTGATCGGCTCAAACCAGACCAGACCGGCTCAAACCAGACAAGACCGCCTCAAAACGGATCAAACCGGACCAGACTAGCTCACACCAGATCAAACCGGACCAGACAGGCCCAAACCGGCTGAAACCGTATCAAAGCGGACCAGAGCAGCCCAGACCGGCTAAAACCGGGCGAGACCGGCTCAAACTGGTTTTGACCGACTCAAACCACTCCAGACCAGCTAAAACCATTTTCAGCAGCTCAAAACGGTTTTGACATGATTAGACATGATCAAAACTTACCAGACCGCCTTAGACTGGCTCGAATCTGTTTTGACTGGCTTCAACCAGACCAAACAGGCTCAAACCGGTTTTGACCGTATTGAACTGGTTTTGACCGGCTCAAACCAGAACAGACCGGCTCAAACCAGACCAGACCGGCTCAAACCGGTTTTGACCTGCTCAAACCACACCAGACGGGCTGAAACCGGTTTTGACCAGCTAAAACCGGTTTTGACCGAATGAGACTGGATCAAACCGAATCAAACCGGCCCCGACCGGGTAAAATCAGATCAAACCGGAGCAGACTGGCCCAGACCGCCTAAAACTGGGCCACAAACCGGTTTTGACCGGCTCATAGCAGACCAGACCGGCTAAAACCGATTTTGACCTACCAGAGCTGGTTTTGACTGGCTCAAACCAGACAAGACCGGCTCAAACCAGACCAGACCGGCTCAAATCGGTTTTGACCGGCTCAAACCAGACCAGACCGGTTCAATCCTGTTTTGACCTGCTTAAACCGGTTTTGAACGGCTCGAACCGGTTTTGACCGGCTCAAACCGGTTTTGACCGGCTCAAACCACACCACAACGGCTCAAACCGGTTTTGAGTGGCTGAAATCGATTTTGACCGGATGAGACAGGATCAAACCAGACCAGACGAGCCCAGAATGGCAAAAACCGGATCAAACCGGACCAGACAGGCCCAGACGGCCTAAAACCGGTCCAAACCGGCTCAAACCTATTTTGACCGGCTTAAACTAGACCAGACCGGCTCAAACCGGTTTTGAACAGCTCAAACCAGACCAGACAGGCTGAAACCGGATCAAACCAGACCAGACTGGCCCAGACCGCCTGAAACTGTGCCAAACCGGCTCAAACTTATTTTGACCGGCTGAAACCAGACCAGACCGGGTCGAACCTGTTTTGACCGGCTCAAACCAGACCTGACCGGCTCAAACCGGTTTTGACCAGATTAGACCGGATCAAACCGGACCAGACCTTTTCAAACCGGATCATACTGGACCAGACCAGCACAAACCGGCTGTAACCGGCTCAAACCGAACCAGACCGGCCCAGACAGGCTAAAACCGAGGCAAACTGGCTCAATCAGGTTTTGACCGGTTCAAACCAGACCAGACAGTCTCAAACCAGACCAGAAGGGCTCAAACCGGTTTTGACCGACTCACACCAGAAGAGACCGGCTCAAACCGGCTTTGACCGGATGAGACAGGATAAAACCAGACCAGATCAGCTTAAACCGGATGAAACCGCACCAGACCGGCCCAGAACAGCTGAAGCCGGAGCAAACGGGACCAGACCGGTCCAGATTGGCTAAAACCGGGCCACAAACCGGTTTTGACCGGCTCAAACCAGAACAGACCTGCTCAAACCGGATCAAACGGGACCAGACCGGCCCAGACCACCTAAAACCAGGCCAAACCGGCTCAAACATATTTTGACCGACTCAAACCAGACCAGACTGTCTCGAACCTGTTTTGACCGCCTCAAACCAGACCAGACCGGCTCAAACCGGTTTTGACCGGATTAGACAGGATGAAACCGGACCAGATATTCTCAAACCGGATCATACCGGACCAGACCGGCTCAAACCGGTTTTGACCGGATTAGACAGGATGAAACCGGACCAGATATTCTCAAACCGGATCATACCGGACCAGACCGGCACAAACGGCTCAAACCGGCTCAAACCGAACCAGACCGGCACAGACAGGCTAAAACCGGGCTAAACCAACTCAATCAGGTTTTGACCTGCTCAAACCAGACCAGACCAGCTCAAATCAGACCAGACTGCATCAAACCGGTTTTGACCAGCTCAAACCAGACCAGACCGGCTCAAACTGGTTTTGACCGGATGAGACAGGATAAAACCGGACCAGACCGGCTCAAACTGGATGAAACCGCACCAGAACAGCCCAGAACAGCTGAAGCCAGAGCAAATCGGACGAGACCGGCCCAGACCGGCTCAAACCAGTTCTGACCAACCTGAGGATCGTCTCCAACCAGACCAGACCGGCTCAAACCGGTTTTGACCTGCTCAAACCACACCAGACCGGCTGAAACCGGTTTTGACCGGCTAAAATTGGGTTTGACCAGATGAGATCGGATCAAACCGAATCAGACAGGCCCAGAACGGGTAAAATCGGATCAAACGGGACCAGACCGGCCCAGACTGCTTAAAACTGGGCCACAAACCGGTTTTGACCCGTTCAAACCGGACCAGACCGGCTCAAACCGGTTTTGACTGACCTGAGCTGGTTTAGTCCGGGTCAAACGAGACCAGACTGACTCAAACCTTACCAGACCGGCTCAAACCGGTTTTGACTGGATGACACCAGATCAAACTGGAGCAGACTGGCTCACACCGGATCAAACCGGACCAGACAGGCCCTGACCGGCTGAAACCGGATCAAAACGGACCAGACCGGCCCAGACTGGCTAAAATCGGGCCAGATCATCTCAAACCGGTTTTCACCGGCTCAAACCAGACCAGACCAGTTTTGACTAGCTCAATCCGATTTTGACCGGCTCAAACCTGTTTGGACCAGCTCAAACCACCCAGACCGGCTGAAACCGGTTTTCACCGGCTCAAACCTGTTTTGACCTGATTAGACCGGATCAAACCAGACCAGACGGGCTCAGACAGGCTAGAATCTGTTTTGACTGGCTTCAACTAGACCAAACTGGCTCGAACCATGTTGACCGGCTCAAACCAGACCAGACCGGCTCAAACCAGACCAGACCGGCTCAAACCGGTTTTGACCTGCTCAAACCACACCAGACTGGCTGAAACCGGTTGTGACCAGCTAAAATCGGTTTTGACCGGATGAGACCGGATCAAACAGAATCAGACTGGCCCAGACCGGCTAAAATCGGATCAAACCGGACCAGACTGGCCCAGACCGCCTAAATCTGGGCCACAAACCGGTTTTGATCGGTTCAAACCAGACCAGACCGGCTCAAACCGGTTTTGACCGACCTGAGCCAGTTTTGACCGGCTCACACCAGACAAAACCGGCTCAAACCAGACCAGACAGGCTCAAACCGGTTTTGATCGGCTCAAAGCAGTTTTGTCCGAATCAAACAGGACTCGACCGGCCCAGACCAGCTGAAAACGGATCAAACCGGAGCAGACTGGCTAAAACGGGCCACAAACTGGTTTTGACCGGCTCTAACCAGACCAGACCGGCTGAAACCGGACCACACCGGCTAAATCCGGTTTTGACTGGATGACTTCGGATCAAACTGGACCAGACCGGCTCACACCGGATCAAACCAGACCAGACAGGCCCAGACCAGCTGAAACCGGATCAAAACGGACCAAACCGGCCCAGACCGGCTAAAACCAGGCCAGACCGGCTCAAACCGGTTTTCACTGGCTCAAACCAGACCAGACTGGTTCAAACTGGTTTTGATTGTCTCAATACGGTTTTAACCGGATCAAACCGGTTTTGAGCGATTCAAACCACTCCAGACCGGCTAAAACCGGTTTTCAGTGGCTCGAACCAGACCAGATCGGCTCAAACCTGATCAAACTGGACCAGACTGGCCCAGACTGCCTAAAACTGGGCCAAACCGGCTCAAACCTATTTTGACTGGCTCAAACCAGACCAGACCGGCTCAAACCTGTTTTGACTGGCTCAAACCAGACCCGACTGGCTCAAGCAGGTTTTGACCGGATGAGACACGATAACACCGGACCAGACCGGCTCAAACCATATGAAACCGCACCAGATCGGCCCAGAACAGCTGAAGCCGGAGCAAACCGGACCAGACCGACCCAGACCGGCTAAACCCGGGCCACTAACCGGTTTTGACTGGCTCAAACCAGATCAGACCGGCTCAAACCTGTTTTAACCAGCTCAAACTAGACCAGACTGTCTCAAACCGGACCAGACCGGGTCAAACCGGTTTTGACCGGATGACAATGGATCAATCCGGACCAGACAGGCCCTGACCGGCTGAAACCAGATCAAACCGGACCAGACCGGCACAGACCGGCTAAAACTGGGACAGACGGGCTCAAACCGGTTTTCGCCGGCTCCAACCAGACCAGACCGGTTCAAACCGGTTTTGACTGGCTCAATCCAGTTTTGACCGGCTCAAACCGGTTTTGACTGGCTCAAACCAGACCAGACCGGCTAAAACCAATTTTAACCGGCTCAAACCGCACAAGACCAGCTGAAACCGCTTTTGACCGGCTAAAATCGGTTTTGACCGGATGAGACCGGATCAAACCGAATCAGACCGGCCCAGACCGGCTAAAATCGGATCAAACCGGACCAGACCAGGCCACACCGCCTAAAACTGGGCCACAAACCAGTTTTCAACGGTTCAAACTGCACCAGACCGGCTCAAACCGGTTTTGACCGACCTGAGCCGGTTTTGACTGGCTCGAACCAGACCAGACCGGCTCAAACCGGACCAGACCAGCTCAAACCCGTTTTGACGTGCTCAAAGCGGTTTTGACTGGATCAAATCGAACGTGACCGGCCCAGACCAGTTGAAACCGGATCACACCGGACCAGACCGGCCCAGACCGCCTTAAACTGGTCCACAAACCGGTTTTGACGGGTTCAAACCAGACAAGACCGCCTCAAACCAGATTTGACCGACCTGAGCCGGTTTTGACCGGCTCAAACCAGAAAAGACCGGGTCAAACCAGATCAGACCGGCTGAAACCGGTTTTGACCGGCTCAAAGCGGTTTTGACCACCTGAAACCACTCCACACCGGCTAAAACCGGTTTTCACCGACTCAAACCGGTTTTGACCTGATTAGAACGGATCAAAACAGACCAGACCGGCTCAGACAGGCTCAAAACGGTTTTGACTGGCTTCAACCAGACGAAACCGTCTCAAACAGGTTTTGACTGTCTCGAACCGGTTTTTACTGGCTCAAACCAGACCAGACCAACTCAGACCGGACCAGGCCGTCTCAAACTCCTTTTGACCGGCTCAAACCGGTTTTGACCTGCTCAAACCACACGAGACCGGCTGAAACCGGTTTTGACCGGATGAGACAGGATCAAACCTAATCAGACCGGCCCAGACCGGCTAAAATTGGATCAAACCGGACCAGACCATCCCAGACCGCCTAAAACTGGGCCACAAACTGGTTTTGACCGGTTCAAACAAGACCAGACGGTCTCAAACCAGACCAGACCGGCTCAAATCGGTTTTGACTGGCTCAAACCGGTTTTGACCTGCTCAAAGCAGACCACACCGGCTCAAACTGGACCAGACCGTCTCAAACCGGTTTTGATCGGATGACACCGGATCAAACCAGATCAGACCTGCTCACACTGGATCAAACCGGACCAGACAGCCCCAGACCGGCTGAAACTGGATCAAACAGGACCAGACCGTCCCAAGCCAGCTAAAACCGGGCCAGAACGCCTCAAACCGGTTTTGACCGGCTCAAACCAGACCGGACCGGTTCAATCAGGTTTTGACCAGCTTAAACCGGTTTTGTACGGCTCGAATGATTTTTGACTGGCTCAAACCGGTTTTGAACGGCTCAAACCACACCAGACCCGCTCAAACCGGTTTTGACTGGCTGAAACCGATTTTGACCATATGAGACCGGATCAAACCAGACAAGGCGGGCCCAGACCGCCTAAAACCGGATCAAACCGGACCAGAATGGCCCAGACCACATAAAACCGGGTCAAACAGGCTCAAACCTATTTTGACCGTCTCAAACCGGTTTTGAACGGCTCAAACCACACCAGACTGGCTCATACAGGATCAAACCGGACCAGACAGGCCCAGACTGCCTAAAACCGGGCCAAACCGGCTCAAACCGGTTTTGACCGGTCAAAACAGACCAGACCAGCTTGAACCTATTTTCACCGGCTCAAACCAGACCTGACCGGCTCAAACCGGTTTTGATTGGATTAGACTGGATCAAACCGGACCAGACTGGCCCAGACCAGCTGAAACCGGGCCACAAACCAGTTTTGACAGGCTCATACCAGACCAGACAGGCACAAACCGGTTTTGACTGGCCTGAGCCGGTTTTGACCGGCTCAAACCAGACCAGATCAGCTCAAACCGGACCAGAACAGCTCAAACCGGTTTGACCAGATGACACCGGATCAAAACGGACCAGCCTGGCTCATACCGGATCAAACCAGATCAGGCAGGCTCAGACCGGCTGAAACTGCATCAAACCGGACCAGACCGGCCCAGACCGGCTTAAATTGGGCCAGACCGGCTCAAACTGGTTTTGACCGGCTCAAACCAGACCAGAACGGTTCAAACCGGTTTTGACTGGCTCAATCTGGTTTTGACTGGCTCAAACCACTCCAGACCGGCTAAAACCGGTTTTCACCAGCTCAAAATGGTTTTGACCTGATTAGACCGGATCAAACCGGACCAGACCAGCTCAGACAGGCTCGAATCAGTTTTGACTGGCTTCAACCAGACCAAACCGTCTCAAACCGTTTTTCAAAGACTCGAACCGGTTTTGACCAGCTCAAACCAGACCAGACCGGCTCAAACCAGACCAGACCGGGTAAAACCCGTTTTGACAAGCTAAAACCGGTTTAGACCAGATGAGACCGGATCAAACCGAATCAGACCGGCCCAGAACGACTAAAATCGGATCAAACTGGACCAGACCGGCCTAGACCACCTAAAACTGGGTCACAAACCGGTTTTGACTGGTTCAAATCAGACCAGACCGGCTCAGACCGGTTTTGACCGACCTGAGCCGGTTTTGACCGGCTCAAACCAGTCCAGACCGGCTCAAACCAGACCAGACCGGTTCAAACCGGTTTTGACAGGCTCAATCCGGTTTTGACCAGCTCAAACCGATTTTGACCAGCTCAAACCACTCCAGAACGGCTGAAACCTGTTTTCACCGCCTCAAACCGGTTTTGACCTGATTAGACGGGATCAAACCGGACCAGACCGGCTCAGACATGCTCGAATCATTTTTGACTGGCTTCAACCAGACCAACCCGGCTAAAAACGGTTTTGACCGGCTCGAACCGGTTTTGACCGGCTCAAACCAGACCAGACCGGCTCAAACCAGACCAGACCGGCTCAAACCGGAGAAAACCGGGCCAGACCGGCCCAGACCGCCTTAAACCATGCCAAACCGACTCAAACCTATTTTGACCGGCTCAAACCAGACCAGACCGGCTCGAACCTGTTTTGACTGGCTCAAACCAGACCTGACCGGCTCAAACCGGTTTTGACCGGATTAGACCGGATCAAATCGGACGAGACCTTCTCAAACCGGATCATACCAGACCAGACCAGCACAAACCGTCTCAAACCGGTTCAAACCGAACCAGACCGGCCCAGAGAGGCTAAAACCAGGCCAAACCGGCTCAATCAGATTTTGACCGGCTCAAACCAGACCAGACCGGCTCAAACAAGACCAGACTGTCTCAAACCGGTTTTGACCGGTTCATACCAGAAGAGACTGGCTCAAACTGGTTTTGACCGGATGAGACAGGATAAAACCGGAAGAGACCGGCTTAAACCGGATGAAACTGCACCAGACCATCCCAGAACAGCTGAAGCAAGAGCAAACCGGACCAGTCCGGGCCAGACCGACTAAAACCGGGCCACAAACCGGTTTTGACCAGCTAAAACAAGACCAGACCGGCTCAAACCAGAATAGAGCGGCTCAAACCGCTTTTGAACGGCTCAAACCAGACCAGACTGACTCAAAGCGGTTTTGACCGGATGAGACAGGATAAAACCAGACTGGACCTTCTCAAACTGGATGAAACCGCACAAGACCGGCCCAGAACAGCTGAAGCCAGAGCAAACCGGCTCAAACCTATTTTGAACGGCTCAAAAGACCAGACCGGCTCAAACCGGTTTTGACCGGCTCAAACCAGACAAGAACAGCTCAAACTGGATCAAACCGGACCAGACCGGCCCAGACCGACTAAAACTGGGCCAAACCGGCTCAAACCTATTTTGACTGACTCCAACCAGAACAGACCGGCTCGAACCTGTTTTGAGTGGCTTAAACCAGACCTGACCGGCTCAAACCGGTTTTCATCAGATTAGACCAGATCAAACCGGACCAGACCTTCTCAAACCGGATCATACCAGACCAGACCGGCACACACCGGCTCAAACCGGCTCAAACCGAACCACACCGGCCCAGACAGGATAAAACCCGGCCAAACCGGCTCAATCAGGTTTTGACTGGCTCAAACCAGACCACACCAGCTCAAACCGGTTTTGAGCGGATTAGACAGGATAAAACCGGACCAGACCGGCTCAAACCGGATGAAACCACACCAGACCGGCTGAGAACAGCTGAAGCCGGAGCAAACCAGACCAGACCGGGCCAGACTGGCAAAAACCGGGCCATAAAACCGGTTTTGACCGGCTCAAACCAGACTAGACCAGCTCAAACCGGTTTTGACCCGGCTGAACCGGTTTTGACCGGCTCAAACCAGAACAGACCGGCTCAAAACGGACCAGACCGGCTCAAACTGGTTTTAACCAGATGACACAGGATCAAACCGGACCAGATCGGCTCACATCGGATCAAACTGGACCAGATAGACCCAGACCAGCTGAAACCACATAAAATCGGAGCAGACCAGCCCAGACTGGCCAAAACGGGCCAGACCGGCTCAAACCGGTTTTGACCGTCTCAAACCAGACCAGACCGGGTCGAACCTGTTTTGACTGGCTCAAACCAGACCTGACCGGCTCTAACCAGTTTTGACGGGATTAGACCGGATCAAATGAGACCAGACCTTTCCAAACCGGATCATATCGGAGCAGACGAGAACAAACCGGCTCAATCCGGCTTAAACCGAACATGACCGGCCCAGACAGGCTAAAACCGAGCCAAACCGGCTCAATCAGGTTTTGACCGTCTCAAACAAGACCAGACCGGCTCAAACAAGACCACACAGGCTCAAACAAGACCAGACCGGCTCAAACCGATTTTCACTGCATGAGACCGGATCAAACCGTACCGGACCGGCTCAAACCGCATCAAACCGGAAAAGACCAGCCCAGACCAGCTAAAACCGGGCCAAATCGGCTAAAACGGGTTTTGACCGGCTCAAACCAGACCAAACAGGCTCAAACCGGTTTTGACCGGCTCAAACCAGACCAGACAGGCTCAAACCAGTTTTGACCGGCACAAAGCAGACTAGACTGGCTCAAACCAGTCCAGACCAGCTCAAACCGGTTTTGAGCTGTTCAAACTACACCAGACCGGCTGAAACCGGTTTTGACCGGCTAAAGTCCGTTTAGACCGTATGAGACCGGATCAAACCGAATCAGACCGGCCCAGAACGGCTAAAATCGGATCAAACGGGACCAGACCAGCCCAGACTGCCTAAAACTGGGCCACAAACCGGTTTTGACAGGTTCAAACCGGACCAGACCGGCTCAAACCGGTTTTGACCGACCTGAGCCAGTTTTGACCGGCTTAAACCTACCAGACCGGCTCAAACCAGACCAGACCGTCTCAAACCGGTTTTGACCAGCTCAAAACGGTTTTGACCGGATCAAACTGGACTCGACCGGCCCCGACCAGCTGAAACCGGATCAAACCGGAGCAGACCAGCCCAGACCAGCTGAAACCGGGCCAGAAATCGGTTTTGACCCACTCAAACCAGACCAGACCGGCTCAAACCGGACCAGACCGGCTCACACCGGAACAAACCGGACCAGACAGACGCAGACTGACTGAAACCGGATCAAACCGGACCAGAGCGACCCAGAACGCCTAAAACTGGGGCACAAACCGGTTTTGACCGGTTCAAAACAGACCAGACCGGCTCAAACCGGTTTTGACCGAACTGAGCCGGTTTTGACCGGCTCAAACCATACCACACTGGCTCAAACCAGAGGAGCCCGGCTCTAACCGGTTTTGACCGGCTCAAAGCGGTTTTGACCGGATCAAACCGGACACGACCGGCCCAGACCAGCTGAAACCAGAACAAACCGGACCAGACTGGCCCAGACAAGCTAAAACCGGTCCACAAACCGGTTTTCACCGGCTCAAACCAGACCAGACTGGCTCAAACCGGTTTTGACAGACGGAAACTGGTTTTGAACTGCTGAAACCATATCAGACCGTCTGAAACCGGTTTTGACCGGCTAAAATCGGTTTTGACCGAATGAGACCAGATCAAACAGAATCAGACCCACGCAGACCGGCTAAAATCGGATCAAACCGGTCCAGACCGGCCCAGACTGCCTAAAACTGGGCCACAAACCGGTTTTGACCCGTTCAAACCAGACCAGACCGGCTGAAACCGGTATTGACCGGCTAAAACCGGTTTTGACCAGATGAGACCGGATCAAAGCGAATCAGACCGGCCCAGACCAGCTAAAATCGGATCAAACTGGACCAGACCGGCTCAGACCGCCTAAAACTGGGCCACAAACCGGTTTTCACCGGTTCAAACCAGACCAGATTGGCTCAAACTGATCTTGACCGGCTGAAACCAGTTTTGACCAGCTGAAACCAGACCAGACCGGTTAAATCCGGTTTTGACTGGCTCAAACCTATTTTGATCACATGAAACCGATTTTGACCAGATGAGACCGGATCAAACCGGACCAGGCGGGCCCAGACCGGCTACAACCGGATCAAACGAGACCAGACAGGCCCAGACCGCCTAACACAGGGCCAAACGGGCTCGAAACTGTTTTGACCGGCTCAAACCAGACCAGACTGGCTCAAACCACACCAGATCGGCTTAAACCAGACCAGACAGGCTCAAACCAGTTTTGACCAGATGAGACAGGATAAAGCGGTTTTGACCGTATAAGACCGGATGAAACCGCACCAGATGTTCGCAATCCGGATCCTTCCGGACCAAACTGGCAAAAACCGGCTCAAACAGGCTCCAACCGAACCAGACCGGCCCAGACAGGCTAAAAACGGGTCAAACCGGCTCAATAAGGTTTTGACCGGCCCAAACCAGACCAGACCGGCTCAAACCAGACCAGACCGGATGAAACCAGTTTTGACCAGATGAGACAGGATAAAACCGGACCACACTGGCTCAAACAAGATGAAACCACAACAGATCGGCCCAAAACAGCTGAAGCCAGATCCAACTGGACAAGACCGGACCAGACCGGCTAAAACCGGGCCACAAATGTGTTTTGACCGGTTCAAACCTGACCAAACCGGCTCAAACGGGTTTTGACCAGCCTGAGCCGGTTTTGACCGGCCCAAACCAGACCAGACCGGCTCAAACAGGACCAGACCGGCTCAAACCGGTTTTCACCGGATGACACCGGATCAAACCGGACCAGACAGGCTCATACCAGATCAAACTGGACCAGACAGGCCCAGACCGGCTGAAACCGGATCAAACCGGACCACACCGTCCCAGAGTGGCCAAAACCGGGCCAGACCGGCTCAAACCGGTTTTGACCGGCTCAAACCAGACCAGACCGGTTCAAACCGGTTTTCACAGGCTCCATCTGGTTTTGACCGGCTCAAACTGGTTTTGACCAGCTCAAACCACTCCAGACCGGCTAAAACAAGGTTTCACCGGCTCAAACCGGTTTTGACCGGCTCAAACCAGACCAGACCGGTTCAAACCGGTTTTCACAGGCTCAATCTGGTTTTGACCGGCTCAAACTGGTTTTGACCAGCTCAAACCACTCCAGACCGGCTAAAACCAGGTTTCACCGGCTCAAACCGGTTTTGACCGGCCCAAACCAGACCAGACCGGCTCAAACCACACCATATCGGCTCAAACCGGTTTTGTCCGTCTCAAACCGGTTTTGACCTGCTCAAACCACACAAGACCGGCTGAAACCGGTTTTGACTGGCTAAATCCGGTTTTGACAAGATGAGACAGGATCAAACCTAATCAGTCCGGCCCAGACAGGCTAAAATCGGATCAAACTGGACCAGACCGGCCCAGACTGCCTAAAACTGGGCCACAAACCAGTTTTGACGGGTTCATACCAGACCAGACCGGATCAAACCAGTTTTGACCGACCTGAGCCGGTTTTGACCGGATCAAACCAGACCAGACCGGCTCAAACCAGATCAGACCGGCTCAAACCGGTTATGTTCGGCTTAAATCGGTTTTGACTGGCTCAAACCAGACCAGACCGGTTCAATTCAGTTTTGACCGGGTCAAACCGGTTTTGAACAGCTCGAACCGGTTTTGACCAGCTCAAACCACACCAGACCGGCTCAAACTGGTTTTGAGGGGCTGAAACCGAATTTGACCAGATGAGACTGGATCAAACCGGATCAAACGTGCCCAGACTGGCTAAAACTGGAACAAACCGGACCAGACCGTCCCAGACCACCTACAACCGGGCCAAACCAGCTCTATTTTGACCGGCTCCAATCAGCACACAGAGGCTTGAACCTGTTTTGACTGGCTCAAGCCAGACCAGACAGGCTAAACCAGTTTTGACCGGATGAGACAGGATAAAACCGGACCAGACCAGCTCAAACCAGATGAAACCACACCAGATCGGCCCAGAACAGCTGAAGCCGTAGCAAACCGGACCAGACCGGCCCAGACCGGCTCAAACCGGCTTTGACCAACCTGAGACGGTTTTGGCCGGCTCAAACCAGACCAGACCGGCTCAAACCAGACCAGAATGGCTCAAACCGGTTTTAACCTGCTCAAACCAGAACGGACCGGTACAAACCGGTTTTGACTGGCTCAATCCGGTTTTGACCAGCTCAAACTGGTTTGGACCGGCTCAAACCACTCCAGACCGGCTAAAACCGGTTTTCACCGGCTCAAACCGGTTTGACCTGAATAGACCGGATCAAACCGGACCAGATGGGCTCAGACAGGCTCGAATCGGTTTTGACTGACTTCAACCAGACCAAACTGGCTCGAACCATGTTGACCGGCTCAAACCAGGCCAGACCGGCTCAAACCAGACCAGACCGGCTCAAACTGGTTTTGACCTGCTCAAACCACACCAGACCGGCTCAAAACGGTTTTGACCGGCTAAAATCGGTTTGGACCGGATGAGACCAGATCAAACAGAATCAGAACGGCCCAGAACGGCTAAAATCGGATCAAACCGGACCAGACTGGCCCAGAGTGCCTAAAACTGGGCCACAAACCGGTTTTAATCGGTTCTAACCAGACCAGACAGGCTCAAACCGGTTTTGACTGACCTGAGCCGGTTTTCACCGGCTCAGACCAGACCGGCTCAAACCAGGCCAGACAGGCTCAAACCGGTTTTGACCGGCTCAAAGCAGTTTTGTCTGGATCAAACAGGACTCGACCGGCCCAGACCAGTTGAAAACGGATCAAACCGGAGCAGACTGGCCACGACCGGCTAAAACTGTGCCCCAAACTGGTTTTGACCGGCTCTAACCAGACCAGACTGGCTCAAACCGGACCAGAATGGCTCACACCGGATCAAACCGGACCAGACAGGCCCAGACCGGCTGAAACCGGATCAAACCGGACCACACCGTCCCAGAGTGGCTAAAACCAGGCCAGACCGGCTCAAACCAGACCAGACCGGTTCAAACCGATTTTGACAGGCTCAATCCGGTTTTGACCGGCTCAAACTGGTTTTGACCAGCTCAAACCACTCCAGACCAGCTAAAACCGGGTTTCACTGGCTCAAACCAGTTTTGATCGGCCCAAACCAGACCAGACCGGCTCAAACCACACCAGATCGGCTCAAACCAGTTTTGTCCGTCTCAAACCGGTTTTGACCTGCTCAAACCACACAAGACCGGCTGAAACTGGTTTTGACCGGCTAAATCCGGTTTTGACAAGATGAGACCGGATCAAACCTAATCAGTCCGGCCCAGACAGGCTAAAATTGGCTCAAACTGGACCAGACCGGCCCAGACTGCCTAAAACTGGGTCACAAACCAGTTTTGACGGGTTCATACCAGACCAGACCGGATCAAACCAGTTTTGACCGACCTGAGCCGGTTTTGACTGGATCAAACCAGACCAGACCGGCTCAAACCTGATCAGACCAGCTTAAACCGGTTTTGTCTGGCTCAATCCGGTTTTGACCGGATGACTTCGGATCAAACTGGAACAGACCAGCTCACACCGGATCAAACCGGACCAGACAGGCCCAGACCGGCTGAAACCAGATCAAAACGGGCCAGACCGGCCCAGACTGCCTAAAACTGGGCCACAAACCAGTTTTGACGGGTTCATACCAGACCAGACCGGATCAAACCAGTTTTGACCGACCTGAGCCGGTTTTGACTGGATCAAACCAGACCAGACCGGCTCAAACCTGATCAGACCAGCTTAAACCGGTTTTGTCTGGCTCAATCCGGTTTTGACCGGATGACTTCGGATCAAACTGGAACAGACCAGCTCACACCGGATCAAACCGGACCAGACAGGCCCAGACCGCTGAAACCAGATCAAAACGGGCCAGACCGGCCCAGAACGGGTAAAACCAGGCAGACCGGCTCAAACCGGTTTTCACTGGCTCAAACCAGTCCAGACCAGTTCAAACCGGTTTTGACTGTCTCAATCCGGTTTTCACCCGCTCAAACCAGTTTTCAGAGGTTCAAACCACTCCAGACTGGCTAAAACCGGTTTTCACCGGCTCAAACCGGACCAGACGGGCTCAGACAGGCTCGAGTCGGTTTTGACTGGTTTCAACCAGACCAAACTGGCTCGAACCATGTTGACTGGCTCAAACCAGACCAGACCGGCTCAAACCTGAGCAGACAGGCTCAAACCGGTTTTGACCTGCTCAAACCACACCAGACCAGCTGAAACCGGTTTTGACCGGATAAAATCGGTTTTGACTGGATGAGACCGGATCAAACAGAGTCAGACCGGCCCAGAACGGCTAAAATCGGATCAAACCGGACCAGACTGGCCCAGACCGCCTAAAACTGGGCCACAAACCGGTTTTGATCGGCTCAAACCAGACCAGACCGGCTCAAACCGGTTTTGAACGACCTGACCCGGTTTTGACCGGCTCAAACCAGACCAGACCAGCTCAAACCAGACCAGATTGGCTCAAAACGGTTTTGACTGGCACAAAGCGGTTTGGACCGGATCAAACCTCAAACCAGACTCAAAAGGCCCAGACCAGCTGAAACCGGATGAAACCGGACCAGACCGGCCGAGAGCGGCTAAAACCGGGCCACACACCGGTTTTGACCGGCTCTAACCAGACCAGACCGGCTCAAACTGGACCAGACCGGCTCAATCCGGTTTTGCCCGGATGACTTCGGATCAAACTGGACCAGACCGGCTCACACCGGATCAAACCGGACTAGACAGGCCCAGACCGGCTGAAACCGGATCAAAACGGACTGGACCAGCCCAGAACGGCTTAAACCGGGCCAGACAGGCTCAAACCGGTTTTTCACTGGCTCAAACCAGACCAGACCGGTTCAAACCGGTTTTGACTGTCTCAATCCGGTTTTGACCGGCTCAAACCGGTTTTGAGTGGTTCAAACCACTCCAGACAGGCTAAAAACCGGTTTTCACCGGCTCAAACCGGTTTTGACCTGATTAGACCGGATCAAACCAGACCAGATGGGCTCAGACAGGCTCGAATCGGTTTTGACTGGCTTCAACCAGACCAGACCGGCTCAAACCGGTTTTGACCGGCTTGAACCGGTTTTGACCATCTCAAACCAGAGCAGACCAGCTCAAACCGGTTTTGACCTACTCAAACCACACAAGACAGGCTGAAAACGGTTTTGACCAGCTAAAACCGCTGTTGACCGGATGAGACCGGATCAAACCGAATCACACTGGCCCAGACCGGCTAAAATCGGATGAAAGCGGACCAGACCAGCCCAGACCGCCTAAAACTGGGCCACAAACCGGTTTTGACCGGTTCAAACTGGACCAGACCGGCTCAAACCGGTTTTGACCGGCTAAATCCGGTTTTGACAAGATGAGACCGGATCAAACCTAATCAGTCCGGCCCAGACAGGCTAAAATCGGCTCAAACTGGACCAGACCGGCCCAGACTGCCTAAAACTGGGCCACAAACCAGTTTTCACGGGTTCATACCAGACCAGACCAGATCAAACCAGTTTTGACCGACCTGAGCCGGTTTTTGACTGGATCAAACCAGACCAGACCGGCTCAAACCTGATCAGACCAGCTTAAACCGGTTTAGTCTGGCTTAAACCGGTTTTGACCGGCTCAAACCAGACCAGACCGGTTCAATTCGGTTTTGACCGGGTCAAACCGGTTTTGAACGGCTCGAACCGGTTTTGACCAGCTCAAACCACACCAGACCGGCTCAAACTGGTTTTGACGGGCTGAAACCGAATTTGACCAGATGAGACTGGATCAAACCGGACCAAACGTGCCCAGACCAGCTAAAACCGGAACAAACCGGACCAGACCGTCCCAGACCACCTAAAACCGGGCCAAACCGGCTCTATTTGACCGGTTCAAATCAGATCACACCGGCTTGAACCTGTTTTGACCGGCTCAAGCCAGACCAGACCGGCTAAACCAGTTTTGACCGGATGAGACAGGATAAAACCGGACCAGACCGGCTCAAACCAGATGAAACCACACCAGATCGGCCCAGAACAGCTGAAGCCATAGCAAACCGGACCAGACCGGCCCAGACCGGCTCAAACCGGCTTTGACCAACCTGAGACTGTTTTGGCCGGCTCAAACCAGACCAGACCGGCTCAAACCAGACCAGAATGGCTCAAAACCGGTTTTCACCGGCTCAAACCAGAACGGACCAGTACAAACCGGTTTTTGACTGGCTCAATCCGGTTTTGACCAGCTCAAACTGGTTTGGACCGACTCAAACCACTCCAGACCGGCTAAAACTGGTTTTCACCGGCTCAAACCGGTTTGACCTGATTAGACCGGATCAAACCGGACCAGACGGGCTCAGACAGGCTCGAATCGGTTTTGACTGGCTTCAACCAGACCAAACTGGCTCGAACCATGTTGACCGGCTCAAACCAGGCCAGACCGGCTCAAATCAGACCAGACCGGCTCAAACTGGTTTTGACCTGCTCAAACCACACCAGACCGGCTGAAACCGGTTTTGACCGGCTAAAATCGGTTTGGACCGGATGAGACCGGATCAAACAGAATCAGAACGGCCCAGAACGGCTAAAATCGGATCAAACCGTACCAGACTGGCCCAGAGCACCTAAAACTGGGCCACAAACCGGTTTTAATCGGTTCTAACCAGACCAGAGAGGCTCAAACCGGTTTTGACCGACCTGAGCCGTTTTTCACTGGCTCAGACCAGACCAGACCGGCTCAAACCAGGCCAGACAGGCTCAAACCGGTTTTGACCGGCTCAAAGCGGTTTTGTCCAGATCAAACAGGACTCGACCGGCCCAGACCACCTGGAAGCGGATCAAACTGGAGCAGACCGGCCCAGACAGGCTAAAACTGTGCCCCAAACTGGTTTTGACCGGCTCTAACCAGACCAGACAGGCTCAAACCCGACCAGACCAGCTCACACCGGATCAAACTGGACCAAACAGGCCCAGACCGGCTGAAACCGGATCCTAACGGACCAGACTGGCCCAGACTGGCTAAAACCGGCTCAGACCGGCTCAAACCGGTTTTCACCAGCTCAAAGCAGACCAAACCGGTTCAAACCAGTTTTGACTGTCTCAATCCGGTTTTGACCGGCTCAAACCGGTTTTGAGCGGTTGAAACCACTCCAGACTGGCTAAAACCGGTTTTAACCGGCTCAAACCGGTTTTGACCTGATTAGACCAGATCAAACCGGACCCGATCAGCTCAGACAGGCTCGAATCGGTTTTTTCTGGCTTCAAGCAGACCAGACTGGCTCAAACAATGCCAGACAGGCTCAAACTGGTTTTGACCGGCTGAAAGCGGTTTTCTACGGATCAAACAGGACTCGACCGGCCCCAGACCAGCTGAAAACGGATCAAACCAGAGCAGACCGGCCCAGACCGGCTAAAACCGGGCCCCAAACTGGTTTTGACCGTCTGTAACCGGACCAGACTGCCTCAAAACGGACCAGACCGGGCTCAATCTGCTTTTCACCGGATGACTTTGGATCAAACCGGACCAGAGCGGCTCACACCAGATCAAACCGGACCAGACAGGCCCAGACCGGCTGAAACCGGATCCTAACGGACCAGACCGGCCCAGACCGGCTAAAACCGGCTCAGACCGCCTCAAACCGGTTTTCACCAGCTCAAACCAGACCAGACCGGTTCAAACCGGTTTTGACTGTCTCAATCCGGTTTTGACCAGCTCAAACCGGTTTTGAGCAGTTCAAACCACTCCAGACCGGCTAAAACCGGTTTTAAACGGCTCAAACCGGTTTTGACCTGATTAGACCGGATCACACCGGACCAGATCGGCTCAGACAGGCTCGAATCGGTTTTGACTGGCTTCAAACAGACCAGACCGGCTCAAACCGGTTTTGACCAGCTCGAACAGCTTTTCACCATCTCAAGCCAGTGCAGACCGGCTCAAACCGGTTTTGACCTGCTCAAACCACACAAGACAGGCTGAAAACTGGTTTTCACCGGATCAAATCAGACTCGACCGGAGCAGACCAGCTGAAACCGGATAAAAACCGTACCAGACCGGTCCAGATCAGCTAAAATCGGGCCACAAACCGGTTTTGACTGTCTCATACCAGACCAGACAGGCTCAAACCGGTTTTGACCGGCCTGAGCCGGTTTTGACTGCCTCAAACCCGACCAGACCGGCTCAAACCGGTTTTGACCGGCTAAAACCGGCTTTGACCAGATGAGACCGGATGAAACCGGACCAGACCGGCTCACACCAGATCAAACCGGACCAGACAGGCCCAGACAGGCTGAAACCGTATCAAACCGGACCAGACCGGAGCAGACCGGATCAAACCGGTTTTGACCAGCTCAAACCAGACCAGAACGGTTCAAACCGGTTTTCACTGGCTCAATCCGGTTTTTGACTGGCTCAAACCGGTTTTGACGGGCTCAAACCTGACCAGACCGGTTCAATCCGGTTTTTGACCAGCTCAAACTGGTTTTGAAAGGCTCGAACCGGTTTTGACCAGCTCAAAACGGTTTTGTCCGACTCAAACCACACCAGACAAGCTCAAACCGGTTTTGACCGGCTGAAACCGAATTTGACTGGATGAGACCGGATCTGGATGAGACCGGATCAAACAGGACCAAACAGGCCCAGAACGGCTAAAACCGGAACAAACCGGACCAGACCGGCCCAGACAACCTAAAACCAGAAAAACCGGCTCAAACATATTTTGACCGGCTCAAACCAGACCAGACCAGCTTGAACCTGTTTTGACTGGCTCAAACCAGACCTGACCTGCTCAAGCCGGTTTTGACCGGTTTAGACCAGATGAAACCGGACCAGACCTTCTCAAACCGGATCATGCCGGACCAGACCAGCACAAACTGGCTCAAACCGGCTCAAACCGAACCAGACCGGCCCAGACACGCTAAAACCGGGCCAAACCAGCTCAATCAGGTTTTGACCGGCTCAAACCAGACCAGACCGGCTCAAACTAGACCAGACTGCATCAAACCGGTTTTGACCGGCTCAAACCGGTTTTTCCCCAGATGAGACAGGATAAAAACCGGACAAGACCGGCTCAGTCCGGATTGAAACCGCACCAGACGGGCCCAGAACAGCTGAAGCCGGACAAAACCGGTCCAAATCGGCCCCAGACCGGCTCAAGCCGGTTTTTGACCATCCTGATCCGGTTTTTGCTGACTCAAACCAGACCAGACCAGCTCAAACTGGACCAGAGTGACTCAAACCGGTTTTGACCAGCTCAAACCACACCACACCCGGCTGAAAACGGTTTTGACCGGCTAAAAACGGGTTTGACCGGATGAGACCGGATCAAACCAAAACAGACTGGTGCAGAACGGCTAAAATCGGATCAAACCAGACCAGACCTGCCCACACCACCGAAAACTGGGCCAAAAACCGGTTTTGACCCATTGAAACCAAACCAGACAGGCTCAAACCGGTTTTGACCAACCTGAGCCAGTTTTGACCCGCTCAAACCACACCAGACTGGCTCAAACCAGACCAGACCAGCTGAAACCGGTTTTGACCGGCTCAAACCAGACCAGACCGGCTCAAACCGGTTTTGACCGGATTAGACCGTATGAAACTGGACCAGACATTCTCAAACTGTATCATACCGACCTGACCGGCACCAACGGCTCAAACCGGCTCAAACCGAACCAGACCGGCCCAGACAGGCTGAAACTTGGCTAAACTGGCTCAATCAGGTTTTGACCGGCTCAAACCAGACCAGACCAGCTCAAACCAGACCAGACTGGATCAAACCGGTTTTGACTGGCTCAAACCAGACCAGACCGGCTCAAAACCGGTTTTGACTGGATGAGACAGGATAAAACCGGACCGGACCGGCTCAAACCACATGAAATCGCACCAGAACGTCCCAGAACAGCTGAAGCTGGAGCAAACTGGACCAGACCGGCCCAGACCGGCTCAAACCGGTTTTGACCAACCTGAGTCGGTTTTGGTCGGCTCAAACCAGACCAGACCGTCTCAAAACCGGACCAGACCGGCTCAAACCGGTTTTGACCTGCTAAAACCACACCAGACCGGCTGAAACCGGTTTTGACTGCTAAAATCGGGATTGACCCGTTGAGACCGGATCAAACCAAATCAGACCAGCCCAGAACGGCTAAAATTGGATCAAACGGGACCAGTTCGGCCCAGACTGCCTAAAACTGGGCCACAAACCGGTTTTGACCCGTTCAAACCAGACCAGACTGGCAGAAACCGGTTTTGACTGACCTGAGCTGGTTTGGACCGGGTCAAACCAGGCCAGACCGGCTCAAACCGGTTTTCACCGGCTCAAACCAGACCAGACCGGTTCAAACCGGTTTTGACTGGCTCAATCCGGTTTGGACCGGCTCAAACCGGTTTGGAACGGCTCAATCCACTCCAGACCGGCTAAAACCGTTTTTCACCAGCTCAAAACCGTTTTGACCTGATTAGACCGGATCAAACCAGACCAGATGGGCTCAGACAGGCTAGAATCGGTTTTGACTGGCTTCAACTAGACCAAACTGGCTCGAACCATGTTGACCGGCTCAAACCAGAACAGACCGGCTCAAACCAGACCAGACCGCCTCAAACCGGTTTTGACCTGCTCAAACCACACCAGACCGGCTGATACCGGTTTCGACCGGCTAAAATCGGTTTTGAATAGATGAGACCCGGATCAAACAGAATCAGACTGGCCCAGACCAGCTAAAATCGGATCAAACCGGACCAGACCCGGCCCAGACCGCCTAAATCTGGGCCACAAACCGGTTTTGATCGGTTCAAACCAGACCAGACCGGCTCAAAACCGGTTTTG
>NW_027328284.1:0-37998 GCF_047675955.1 Chlorocebus sabaeus | reverse complement strand
TAATTGATGGCTGCTTTTGGGCCAACTATGGTGGTTATGCTTTTTACTCTCTATATAAGGTTTTTTCCTAGTGTCTAAAGAGCTGTCCCTCTTTAGACTAGCAATTGAGCTTACAAAAGGATTAAGAGGTTCTGTAGGTAAGCTCAAGGTTGAACTAAAATTCTATCTTGGATAACCAGCTATCATCAGGCTCGGTAGGCTTGTCACCTCTACCCATAAATCTTCCCACTATTTTGCTACATAGACGGGTGCGCTCTTTTAGCTGTTTTTGGGTAGCTCGTCTGATTTCGGGGGGTTTGGCTTTAGTTCTCTTTGCGAAACTATTTCTAGTTAATTCATTATGCAAAAGGTACAGAAGTTAGTTCTTGCTATTTTATGCTTGGGTGGTATTATTCTTTCCCTTACGGTACTGTGTCTATAGCGCCGAGTTAGAATTTCTATCACCTATACTTTATGTGGGTGAATGGTTTAGTGTATGGTTGTTTGGTATTAGTGTTAGTTATGTTTGGGGCTAGTGTTGGCTCAAGGTAGTCAATTGTACTGAGATCTTCCGGGTGTAGGCCGGATGCTTTGCGTTAAGCTATACCTTGATTTATCCAAGTGCACCTTCCGGTACACTTACCGTGTTACGACTTATCCCCTCTATATAGGTATTAGGGTGTTTAGTTAATATAGTCCTTAAGTATATTTGAGGGGAGTGACGGGCGGTGTGTGCGTGCTTTATGGCCTTGTTCAATTAAGCACTCTATTCTTAATTTACTGCTAAATCCTCCTTGGACTCTTAGGTTTCATGAGAGTTATCGTGGGTTTTCTAGGATAGAAAATGTAGCCCATCTTTTTCCGTCTCATAGGCTACACCTTGACCTAACGTTTTTGCGAAAAGGGGTACTTGCGCTCACTTTGTGACCTTTATCAGGGTTTGCTGAAGATGGCGGTATATAGGCTGAGCAAGAGAGGGTGGGGTGGATCGGGGTTTATCGATTATGGGACAGGCTCCTCTAGGGGGGTGAAGCACCGCCAAGTCCTTTGAGTTTCAAGCGGTTGCTTGTAGTATTCTGGCGAGTAGTTTTGTTGGTTTAACTACTGAGGTTTAGGGCTAAGCATAGTGGGGTATCTAATCCCAGTTTGGGTCTTAGCTGTTGTGTATTCAGAGGTTTTAAAGCCACTTTCGTAGTTTATTTTATGTTAGCTAGGATTTTACAGTTTAGGTGGGGTTTAGCTTTAATTAGGCTGGGTCTAAAACACTCTCTACGCCGGTCTCTATTGGCTCGGGTTAATCGTGTGGCCGCGGTGGCTGGCACGAAATTGACCAACCCTTGGTGTAGCATAGCTTAGTTAAACTTTCGTTTATTACTAAAGGTTTGTCACTGCTGTTTCCCGTGGGGGTGTGGCTGAGCAAAGTGTTTTGAGCTGCATGTGCGTGCTTGATACTCACTCCTCTTAGTCATAGTGATTTGTAGGGCGTCTTCACTGGGGCGGGGAGGCTTGCATGTGTAATCTTGCTAAAGGTCAATAGAAAGGCCAGGACCAAACCTATTTGTCTATGGGATGTGTGAATCCATCTAGGCATTTTCAGTGTCTTGCTTTGGGGTAGGTTTAAGCTACGTAGACGAGAAGGTGGGTGTGAATGTAGGTGGCATCTTTGGGGTTGTGGGGGGGGGGGGGTGGTTGGTAGGGTAAGCGAAGGTTAGTTGAGGGGTTAGTAGTTAGGGCATGCATACCTAAAAGATGGAAATACAAGCTTTGGCCGGGGGAGCAGGACTTTGTTTTCGGGGTTTGGCAAAGGGTGGTTGGTAGGGTAAGCGAAGGTTAGTTGAGGGGGTTAGTAGTTAGGGCATGCATACCTAAAAGATGGAAATACAAGCTTTGGCCGGGGGAGCAGGACTTTGTTTTCGGGGTTTGGCAAAGGGTGGTTGGTAGGGTAAGCGAAGGTTAGTTGAGGGGTTAGTAGTTAGGGCATGCATACCTAAAAGATGGAAATACAAGCTTTGGCCGGGGGAGCAGGACTTTGTTTTCGGGGTTTGGCAAAGGGTGGTTGGTAGGGTAAGCGAAGGTTAGTTGAGGGGTTAGTAGTTAGGTGGCATGCATACCTAAAAGATGGAAATACAAGCTTTGGCCGGGGGAGCAGGACTTTGTTTTCGGGGTTTGGCAAAGGGTGGTTGGTAGGGTAAGCGAAGGTTAGTTGAGGGGTTAGTAGTTAGGGCATGCATACCTAAAAGATGGAAATACAAGCTTTGGCCGGGGGAGCAGGACTTTGTTTTCGGGGTTTGGCAAAGGGTGGTTGGTAGGGTAAGCGAAGGTTAGTTGAGGGGTTAGTAGTTAGGGCATGCATACCTAAAAGATGGAAATACAAGCTTTGGCCGGGGGAGCAGGACTTTGTTTTCGGGGTTTGGCAAAGGGTGGTTATGTGAAGGTCAAGGGGGGGGGGGGGGTTTGGTTAAGGTTTTTGAATTTTTTTGTAGTGTTGTGGGTTGGTTGTTGTATGTCTTACAAGCATGAATTAAATAACACATCGCTAGTAGTCATGCGGGGCTGGAATATTGAACGTAGGTGCGATTAATAATGGCATGGACTAGGAATCAAAGGCAGGCGCATTCAGGGCGGGATGTGGTGGGAGTCAGCATGTTGCGATGGTGTTGCGTGCAGACCAGAGATAAAAAATACCAAATGCATGGGAAGCTCCAGTGACTGGTTAATAGGGTGATAGACCCGTGATCCATCGAGATGTCTTATTTAAGAGGAACGTGTGGACGGTTTTAGTTGGCATGGCCCTGAGGTAAGAACCAGATGCCGGATACAGCTCATTCTTAGCTACCCCCACGGGTCGTGGGCCCGGAGCGAGGAGGGTAACACTGCTTGTGCGGGATATTGATTTCACGGAGGATGGTGAGTAAGAGAGTTCTAAGTGAGGGGGGTCATCCGTGGTGGGGAGGAAGGTTTGTAGTAGGTATGTACTATTGTACGACAAATAAGGTAATGTATTATGTACGGAGGACGGTCTTGCTGTCTGTGTTGGTGTGTTGTGGGTGGAGTGGGCGGGTTATGGTGTTTCGTGGTTGGGTTGTATGTGAGATCTCTGTTTGGTGGGTATGCTTTTTGGAGGCTGTGGGTGCGGATATGATAGTATGTGTTATGTACAGTTAAGCAGATATAGTACTATATATTATTCATGTTGGCTAGCAGTAATGCACGAATTACATAGCATATTTATGTAAAGGTGCTTGAGTTGTACTGTAGGGTTTGTACAATATAAAAGACAGAAAGTAGTTTAAGCTAGAATGCCAGTTTTGGGTGTTGGTGGTGAAGTCGAGTGCTTTCTTTCTGAGCTGTCCTAGGGGTTATGAGTCTCATCTCTAGTTTACAAGACTAGTGTATTAGTTTATACTACAAGGGCAAGTTCATTTGAGTAGGTTATTTTCGATTAGGGAGGTTAGTGGTATCAGGATTAGAACTGTGGTGAAGTATATTGTGGATGCTAGTTGACCAATAAAAATGAAGGGTTGGCTTACTGGCTGACTTCCGATCCAGGTGAGGGTTAATAGGGTTGTAATTAGGAATCAGAACAGGAATTGGCTAAGTGGGCGGAATATTATGCTTTGTTGTTTGGAATTATGAAGTGTGGGGATAATAGATAGGATGAGGATTGAAAGGAAGAGTGCTAGTACGCCCCCTAGTTTATTAGGAACAGATCGTAGAATTGCGTATGCAAATAGGAAGTATCACTCTGGTTTGATGTGTGGAGGGGTATTTAGTGGGTCGGCTGGGATGTAGTTGTCTGGGTCGTTTAGGAGGTTGGGTGAGAGTAGTGTTAGTGTTGTTAGGATGAAGAGGAGGAGGACTAGGCCTAGGATATCCTTAATTGTGTAGTAGGGGTGGAAGGGGATTTTGTCTGAGTCTGATGAGATTCCGCAGGGGTTGTTTGATCCTGTTTCGTGTAGGAATAGCAGATGGACTATTGTAAGAGCGGTGATAATGAAAGGTAGAATAAAGTGTAGGGTGAAGAATCGTGAAAGGGTGGGGTTGCCAATGGAGTACCCACCTCAGATTCATTGGACGAGGTCGGTCCCGATGTATGGGATTGCTGATAATAGGTTTGTGATCACTGTTGCTCCTCAGAATGATATTTGGCCTCATGGAAGTACGTAGCCTATAAAGGCTGTTGCTATAGTCAAGAATAGAAGTATAATGCCAGTGTTCCAGGTTTTTAGGAGAAGGAATGAGCCATAGTAAAGACCTCGGCCTACGTGTAGAAAGAGGCAGATGAAAAATATGGAGGCGCCGTTGGCGTGGAGGTAGCGAATGATTCAGCCGTGGTTTACGTCTCGGGTGATGTGTGCGATTGAAGAGAAGGCAGAAGAGGTGTCTGGTGAGTAATGTATTGCTAAGAATAGGCCTGTGATGATCTGTAGAATTAGGCAGAATGCGAGGAGTGAGCCGAAGTTTCATCATATGGAAATGTTGGATGGGGTTGGCAGGTCAATGAGGGAGTGGTTAATTATTTTTATAATTGGGTTGGATTTACGTATTGGGGTCATTAGTGCTTTTGTAGTTGAAGTACAACGGTGGTTTTTCATATCATTGGTTATGGCTGTAGTCCATGCAAGAGCAATGACATATATTTTATTTGCGTTGAGTGTATTGTTGGTTATGGGATTTGTTGGATTTTCTTCTAAGCCCTCTCCTATTTATGGGGGGCTAGCATTGATTGTTAGTGGTGTGGTTGGTTGTATGGTAGTTTTAGGTTTTGGGGGGACTTATATAGGTCTGATGTTGTTTTTAATTTATTTGGGGGGTATAATAATTGTTTTTGGTTATACTACAGCGATAGCTATTGAGGAGTACCCTGAGACATGGGGTTCAGGGTTTGGGGTTTTAGGGGGTCTTTTGGTGGGTTTAATAATAGAAGTAGGGTTAGTTCTATGGGTTTCAAGTTCTGATGGGGTAGTGGTAGTTAGTTTTAATAGTATGGGGAGTTGGGTGATTTTTGAGGGAGAGGGGTCAGGGTTAGTTCGGGGGGATTCTATTGGTGCTGGTGCTTTGTACGATTATGGGCGTTGGTTAGTAGTGGTTGCTGGTTGGACATTATTTGTGGGTGTATATATTGTAATTGAGATCACTCGGGGTAATAGGTTATATTATTAGAAGTAGGGTTAGGGTGAGGGGGATGAGAAAGGAGAGGGAGTATAGCTTAATTATGCCTTTTTGGGTGGTGACAGTTTTGGAAGCGGTGGTATGTACATGTGCGATCATCTTGGGTATAGATTTTTCTAGTCATATTGAATCTAGTAGAAGAAGGGCTAGGTTTTGGCTTATGAGTAGGTTTTGATATGGGACTATGCGGTGAATTGTAGTGGGAAAATATCCTAGTATGTTGGAGAATTTAAATATTTGTGATGGGTTGTTTATTTTTAGTTTGTTGGTTATAGAGGTCAGGTCTAGGGTTATTAGGAAACCAAGGATAGTTGCATACAGGGCTGAGAGTTTTAAGTAGTGAGGTATTGTTGGTTGGGGAAGCGAAGTGGGGGGGATGTTGTTGGTGATAAGGAATCCAGTAATAATGCTGCCCATTGTGAGGCGTTTAATTGGGTTAAGTAGGGTGGGGTTATTTTCGTTAATGTTTATTAGGGTTGAAAAGCGAGGTGGCCCTGTTATGGTGAGGAGAATGATTCGAGTACTATAGGCGCTTGTTAGAGAGGTGGCGATGAAGGTGATAGATAGGGCTCAGGCGTTGGTATATGACGTGTTTGTGGCTTCGATAATGAGATCTTTGGAGTAGAAGCCTGTGAGGAATGGTATTCCTGTGAGTGCTAGGTTGCCGATGAGTAGGGAAGTTGAGGTGAGGGGTATTGTTTTGAATAGGCCTCCTATTTTTCGGATGTCTTGTTCGTTATTTAGGTTATGAATGATGGATCCGGAGCATATGAAAAGTAGGGCTTTGAAGAAGGCGTGAGTACAGATATGCAGGAATGCTAAATATGGTTGATTGATGCCGATGGTAACTATTATTAGGCCTAGTTGGCTTGAGGTGGAGAAGGCTACGATTTTTTTGATGTCGTTTTGTGTGAGGGCGCAGATGGCTATAAATATGGTGGTGATAGCTCCCAGACATAGTGTGAGGCTTTGAAGTAGTGTGTTGCTTTCTATTAAAGGGTGGAAGCGAATGAGTAAGTACACCCCGGCAACAACCATGGTACTAGAGTGTAGTAGGGCTGAGACTGGAGTTGGGCCTTCTATGGCGGAGGGTAGTCAAGGATGAAGGCCAAGTTGAGCTGATTTTCCTATTGCTGCTAGGAGAAGGCCTATTAGTGGGAGGGAGTTTGGGTTGGGGTTTAGAGTTAGTATTTGTTGTATGTCTCATGAGTTGTAGTGTAGGAGGAAATATGCTATAGCTAGGATGAGGCCAATATCGCCAATGCGATTGTACAGGATTGCTTGGATTGCTGCTGTGTTGGCGTCCGTTCGAGAATATCATCAGCCGATTAATAAGAAAGATATGATTCCTACGCCCTCCCAGCCGATGAAGAGTTGAAAAAGGTTGTTAGCGGTGGTCAAGATTAGTATTGTGATGAGGAAAATAAGGAGATATTTGAAGAATTGGTTGATGTTTGGGTCTGAGCTTATGTATCATAGTGAGAATTCTATAATAGACCAGGTGATGAATAGTGCGATTGGGGTGAATATTACGGAGAAGTAGTCTAGTTTAAAGCTTAGTGTTAGATCTAGTGTTTGAGTTATTATTCAGTGTCAGCTTCAAATGGTTGTTTCTTGGTTTAGGGAGATGTATAGGGTTGTTGGAATAAGGCTGGTAATGAAAGCATATATTATAGTTGTTTTTACATGGTTTGGGTATGATTGTTTTTTGTTGGGGTTGATAAAGGTGGCAATGATTGGGGGGGTTAGGGAGGCGAGGGTTGCTATTATAATGGAGGTGTGCATGGTTATTACTTTTATTTGGAGTTGCACCAATATTTTTGGTTCCTAAAACCAATGGATAGCTGTTATCCTTTAAAAGTTGAGAAAACCATAGTGTTAAGTATGGGGGCATGGGTTAGCAGTCCTTGCGAGTTTTCTCGGTAAATAAGAAGTGGTGAGCTTCTATGGTCAGATTCACAGTCTAGTGTTTTGGTTAAACTATATTTACAGGAGGTAAACCCTAGAATGATGTTGGGGTTAAGGGATAGAAGGATAATTGGGGTGAGGTGTATGAATATTAGTGTATTTTCTCGTGTGAAAGGGGGTTTTATGTTGATTATGTGGTGTGTGAGTTTTCCTCGTTGTATTGTAATGAATATGTGGAGAGAGTAGAGGGCTGTGATTAGTATGTTAAGTCCTGTTAGTATAATAGTGATGTGGGATCAAGAGAATGAGGCTGTAATCACGAAGAGTTCTCCGATTAGATTAATGGTGGGGGGTAAGGCTAGGTTGGTGAGGTTTGCTGTGAACCATCAGAAGGTTATTAGTGGAAGTAGTGTTTGAAGTCCTCGGGAGAGTATCATAATGCGGCTGTGAGTGCGTTCATAGTTTGAATTAGCTAGGCAGAATAATATAGAGGAAGTAAGTCCGTGGGCAATTATGAGGGTGATTGCGCCGGAAAAGCTTCAGGGGGTTTGAATGAGAGAGGCTATGATTACTAGGGATATATGGCTTACAGAAGAGTATGCGATGAGTGATTTTAGGTCTGTTTGTCGTAGACAGATTGAGCTTGTTATAATTATGCCTCATAGGGCTAGCATGAGGAAGGGGTAGGCTATGTACTCTGTTAGAGGGTTGAGAATAGAGGTGAGTCGTATTATGCCATAGCCGCCTAGTTTTAGGAGTACTGCGGCGAGGACTATTGAGCCTGCGATAGGAGCTTCAACATGGGCTTTGGGGAGTCACAGGTGTAAGCCATATAAGGGTATTTTTGTTATGAAAGCCATTATGCATGCCAGTCAGATGAGGTTGTGTGATCAAGTGGTTGTTAGTTTTTGGTCTGTGAGTGTTAGTAGTATGATATTTAATGAGCCTGTGTTATTGTAGGTGTAGGTTAATATGATGAGCAGGGGTAGAGAGCCAGTTAGTGTATAGAATAGAAAGTATGTGCTTGCGTTGAGGCGTTCTGCTTGGGTACCTCATTTAGTGATGATGATTAGGGTGGGAATAAGGGTGGTTTCAAATAAGATATAGAATAAGATCAATTCTGTGGCTATGAATGTTAGAATTAGGGTGATTTGAAGGAAAATTATTGTGGATAGGTAGAGTTTTTTTTGTGAGGGGGGCTGATTGCATAGGTGGTATTGGCTAGCTATCATCATGAGAGGTAGGAGTCAAGCGGTTAGTGTTAAAAGAGGTGTTGTTAGTGGGTCGGAGGATAGGTAGGTTGAGTGATTAAGGAGGTTGTTATTGGTTTGATTAAAAAATAACAAGGGAATAAGGCTAATGATTAGGCTATGTGTAGTTAAGTTAATTCAGATTATGTTGTTTGTAGAGAATCATGTTATTGGTAGTAATATAGTTGTTGGAACAATTATTTTTAACATTGAAGCAGGTTTAAGTTGTGAATGTAATCTAGACCATATGTATTGGAGATTGAGACTAGTAGGGCAAGGCCTACTGCTGTTTCGCAAGCAGCAAATACTAGTAGGATGATCGGTATGATATTGGTTAGGGGGGAGTGTGCATTTGAGGCTATGAGAGCGATTATGATGAAGAGTGATATTATTATTCCTTCTAGGCAGAGGAGGGAGGCTATCAGGTGTGAGCGATAGACCAGCATTCCCAGGAGTGAGATGGCGAATGCTAGTGTAATATTCATGAAGATAGGTGACATTTGGTTAGTATGATAATCATAATTTAATGAGTCGAAATCATTTGTTTTGTTTAAACTACTTACCAATTCGGCTCAATCTAGTCCTTTTTGGGATCATTCGTAGGCTAGACTGAGGGTTAGGATGGTGATGAGTGTGATGGATGATTTAATTATTATTGGGAGGTTTGTTGTTTGGAGAGCCCATGGTAGGGACAATAGTAGGGCGATTTCTAAGTCGAATAGTAGGAAGGTAATGGCAACTAGGAAGAATTTTATTGAAAATGGGATGCGAGCGGGGTTTAGTGGGTCAAAGCCACACTCATAAGGGTTTGTTTTTTCTGCATAGGAGTTAAGTTGGGGTAATCAGAATATGGCAGTTATTAGTAGTGAGGTTAAAAGGGTGTTGATTGTTAGGGCTAGTACTAGGTTGATTACTCCTTTTTGAACATTGTCAAAGCTAATTGATTGGAAGTCAATTGTACTGGTCATACTAAAAGAGTAGGATCCTCATCAGTAAATAGAGATATAAAGGAGTAATCATACGACGTCTACGAAGTGTCAATATCAAGTGGCAGCCTCAAAGCCGAAGTGGTGATTTGGTGTGAAGTGGAATAATAGTTGGCGAATGAGGCAGATAAGGAGGAAAGTGGATCCAATGATGACGTGGAGTCCATGGAATCCCGTAGCGATAAAGAATGTTGAGCCATAGATGCCGTCGGAGATGGTGAAGGGTGCTTCAAAGTACTCTGAGATCTGTAGTAGGGTGAAGTAGATGCCTAGTAGAATTGTAATGAGTAGGGCTTGGGTTGTTTGTTTTCGATTGTTGTTTATAAGGCTGTGGTGAGCTCAGGTAATTGTGACTCCTGATGCTAATAATACGGAGGTGTTTAGAAGGGGTACTTCTAAGGGATCTAATGGGGTAATACCTGTTGGTGGTCAGTGGCCTCCTAAATAGGGGGTTGGGGCTAGGCTTGAGTGGTAGAATGCTCAGAAGAACCCGGTAAAGAAGAAGATTTCCGAGATAATGAATAGGACTATGCCATAGCGAAGGTTTTTTTGAACGGGTGTCGTGTGATGTCCTTGATAGGTGCTTTCTCGTACGACATCGCGTCATCATTGGTGAAGGGTTAGTGTTATGGTTAGTAGGCCTAGTGTCAATAGAGTGGTAGAATAGAAGTGGAATCACATGACTAAGCCGGATGTTATTAGGAGGGTTGACAGAGCTCCTGTTAGTGGTCAAGGGCTGGGTTTGACTATGTGATAAGCATGGAATTGGTGGGTCATTAGGTGTTGTTGTGTAAATAGAGGCTAACTAGAAGTGTGAAAACATAGGCTTGGATTAAAGCAACTGCGATCTCTAGGATGGTGAGTAGTATTAGAAGTGTAAAGGTTAGTAAAGCAGCGGGGGGGCTGATACTTAGTAGTGTTAGTGCAGTGTTTCCGATTAGGTGTATTAGCAGGTGGCCGGCCGTGATGTTGGCAGTTAAGCGTACAGCTAGGGCCACTGGTTGAATAATCAAGCTAATGGTTTCGATTATTACTAGTATGGGAATGAGTAATGTTGGTGTGCCTTGTGGTAGGAGGTGAGCTAGGGAGTTTTTGGTTTTAAAGCGAAGGCCTGTGATTGCTGTGCCGGCTCATAAGGGGATTGCTATAGCGAGGTTTATAGATAGTTGGGTGGTAGGTGTAAATGAGTGGGGTAGAAGTCCTAGGAGATTAGTTGTGGTGATAAAGGTGATTAGAGACATTAGTATTAGGGACCAGGTTCGCCCCTTAGCATTGTGGGTTATTATTATTTGCTTTAGAGCGAGTAGTACTAGGTTACGTTGAATAGTGGTTAGTCGGTTGTTAATGAGGTGTTTGGAAGTTGGAATTAGTAGTACGGGGAATATGATGATGGGGATTGTAGCAGGTTGGTTTAGGATTATTGGAGTTGCGAATAAGGTAAATAAATTTTCGTTCATTTTAGTTGTCAGTGGTTATTGGGGGTTTGCTTGTCAGAGTTTTTTTGTTGGGGGGATTGATAGTAACATATGTCTAGCAGTTTTAGTTGTGTAATAAGATATAGTGTAGGGAGTATTGTTGTAATAGTGATAAATCATGTGGATGTGTCTAATTGAGGCATTTCGCTGCAGAGGGTATGCCCCTCAATTTTTAACTTAAAAGGTTAACGCTAGAATAGCTGTGCAGTGCATTTGTATAGTGGAAAGGGAGTGGGGTATTTATAGGGTAAACACAGGTCCTATTTCAAAGATTTTTAATGGGATTAGTTCTGCGACGATAGGTATGAAGCTGTGGTTAGCTCCACAGATTTCTGAGCATTGTCCATAATAGACGCCTGGTCGTGTGGCGGTAAATGTGGTTTGATTTAAGCGTCCGGGTACTGCATCTGTTTTTAAACCTAGTGTGGGAATAGTTCATGAGTGTAGGACATCTTGAGATGTGATTATTATACGGACGGGGGCTTCAATTGGGAGAACCACTCGGTTGTCAACTTCTAGAAGTCGAAGGTCTCCTGGGTTTAAGAATAATGGAGGCAGTATGTAAGAATTAAAGATGAGGCCTCCGTAGTCTGTGTATTCGTAGGTTCAGTATCATTGATGTCCAATTGATTTAATAGTAAAGGAGGGGTTGTTGATTTCGTCTGTCAGGTACAGAATGCGTAGAGATGGTAGGGCAATCAGGATTAGAATGATTGCGGGTAAGATGGTTCAAGTGGTCTCTATCTCCTGGGCGTCTGTAATGTTGGTATTGGTTAGTTTTGTTGTGAGTGTTGAGGATAGGGCGTATAGGACTAAAAAGCTAATTAAAGAGATAGTTATAAATGCATAGTCGTGGAAGGTGATTAGCTCTTCTATGACAGGGGATGTAGCATCTTGTAGACCTAGTTGAACTGGGTGGGCCATGTAAGATATATAGGGTTATAGCCTATAATTTGGTTTCGACAAAGCCATGAAATAGTTTTTCTAATATCTCATTGAAAAAGTTATAGGGGTTATAGGATTGGCTTGAAACCGGTTTTAGGGGGTTCGATTCCCCCCTTTTTCGCTCAATTTAATGTAGGTTGGTTCTTCAAATGTGTGGTAAGGCGGGGGACAGCCATTTAATCATTCGAGGTTGGTGGGGGATTGTTCGGCCATTGATACTTTGCGTTTTGAGGCGAAGGCCTCTCAGATCATGTAGATTATTAGGATTACTGCTACTAGTGAAATAAAAGAGCCAATGGACGATAGAATATTTCATGTGGTATAAGCATCGGGGTAGTCAGAATAGCGTCGGGGTATTCCGGATAGGCCAAGGAAGTGTTGTGGAAAAAAGGTTAAATTTACGCCTGTGAATATAATAATAAAGTGGGCTTTGGCATAGGTTTGGTCTAATGTGTAGCCTGAAAATAAAGGGAATCAGTGGACAAAGCCCCCTATAATGGCAAAAACAGCTCCTATTGACAAAACATAGTGGAAATGGGCGACAACATAGTATGTATCGTGTAGTACAATATCTAGGGATGAGTTTGCTAAGATAATACCGGTGAGACCCCCTATGGTGAATAGAAAAATAAAGCCTAGGGCTCAAAGTATTGCGGCAGATCATTTGATATTGCCTCCATGAAGTGTAGCAAGTCAGCTGAAAACTTTAACTCCAGTAGGAATTGCAATGATTATAGTAGCAGAGGTAAAGTAGGCCCGTGTGTCCACATCTATACCCACTGTAAATATATGATGGGCTCATACAATAAATCCTAGGAACCCGATTGACATTATAGCCCAGGTTATACCTATATATCCAAATGGCTCTTTCTTCCCGGAGTAGTAAGTTACGATGTGGGAGATTATTCCGAACCCGGGGAGAATGAGGATGTAGACTTCAGGGTGACCAAAGAATCAAAATAGGTGTTGGTATAGGATAGGGTCTCCCCCTCCAGTAGGATCAAAGAAGGTAGTGTTGAGGTTGCGGTCTGTTAATAGTATAGTAATGCCGGCAGCTAAGACTGGCAGGGAGAGGAGTAGTAGGATTGCTGTGATTAGGACAGATCAGACAAATAACGGGGTTTGATACTGGGATATGGCGGGGGGCTTCATGTTGATAATGGTGGTAATGAAGTTGATAGCCCCCAGGATAGAGGAAACTCCTGCTAGGTGGAGGAGAGAAAATAACTAAGTCTACGGAGGCCCCTGGGTGAGAGAGGTTTCCTGCTAAGGGGGGGTATACTGTTCAACCTGTTCCAGCGCCAGCCTCGATTATGGTTGATGCCATTAGCAGCAGGAAGGAGGGGGGAAGAAGTCAGAAGCTCATATTATTTAGACGGGGAAATGCTATGTCAGGAGCACCAATTATCAAGGGTACTAGTCAGTTCCCGAACCCCCCGATTATAATGGGTATAACTATGAAGAAAATTATAATAAATGCATGGGCTGTTACAATGACATTATAGATATGGTCACTGCCTAGTAAACTACCGGGTTGGCCTAATTCAGCTCGAATGAGAAGGCTTAGAGCTGTACCTATGATTCCAGCTCATGCACCGAATAGTAGGTATAGAGTTCCGATGTCTTTATGGTTTGTTGAAAAGAGTCAACGATTAATGAACATGGGTGGAGGAAGGGTAAAATGGCTGAGTAAGCATTAGGCTGTAAACCTGAAGACAGAGGTCTGATCCTCTTTTTGCCAGCCCCGAGGTGATTTTCATGTTAAATTGCAAGTTTAAAGGAGCAGTTTTAAGTTTCTGCCGGGGCTTCTCCCGCCTTTTTTTCTCGTGGCGGGAGAAGTGGATCAAAGCCAGTTGATTAGGGTGTTTAGCTGTTAACTAAATTTTTATGGGTTTGAGTCCCATTGGTCTAGTAGGGGCTTAGCTTAATTAAAGTGGTTGATTTGCGTTCAATTGATGCAGAGTAGGTTTTTGCAGTCCTTATATGTTTCAGAAATTAAGTGGTCTACTTACTAAGGGCTTTGAAGGCTCTTGGTCTTATTTAACCTAAATTTCTAGGGAATAGTTAGGATTAGGGGGGTGATTGGTAGTAGGAGAGTAGAAATGATGGTGAGTGTGGGGGTGAGGGGTGTGGGTTTTGTGTTTTCAAGTTGTCAGTTCATTTTTGTGTTGTTGGGGGTGGGAAATAGTGATACTGAGACGGTGTAGATTAGGCGTATGTAGAAGTACAGGTTAAGTAGGGTTATGGTGACTATGATGGAGGGGATGACAAAGTTGTTGTTTATTGCAAGTTCTTGAATAGTTATTCATTTAGGTAGGAAGCCGGTTAGTGGGGGTAAACCTCCTAGGGATATAAGGGTGAATATTGTTAGTGGTATGAGTTGGGGTGATTTGTTTCAGGTGAGGGATAGTGTAAGGGTTGTGGTATTTGAGTTCAGATTGAGGAATAGGAATATGGTGGTTGTTAGGGCGATGTATATGGTTAGGTAGAGGGTTGTAATGGTTGGGTTGTATGTTAGCGTTATTATTATTCAGCCTATGTGAGTGATTGAGGAGTATGCTATAATTTTGCGTAATTGTGTTTGGTTTAGGCCTCCTCAGCTGCCTACTATGATGGATAGGGTTGAGAGGGTTATGAGGGCACAGGTGTTGATTGATGGGTGAATTTGACATATAATTGAGATGGGGGCTAGTTTTTGTCATGTGAGGAGGAGTAGGCCAGGAATTAGTGGTGTTCCTTGGGTGACTTCTGGAATTCAGAAGTGGAATGGGGCTATTCCTAGTTTTATGGCAAGGGCAGTTGTTATTATTAACGATGGAAGTTGGTTGGCGGTATTTGTTATTATTCAGTGCCCCGATAGTAGGTTGTTGAGGGTAATTGCTATTATAAGAATTATGGATGCGGTGGATTGTATTAGGAAATACTTGGTGGCGGCTTCTGTGGAGCGGGGGTTTGTTTTTTTGATTAAAATTGGAATGAAGGCTAGTATGTTTATTTCCAGGCCTGCTCAGGCGAGAAATCAGTGTGAGCTCAATAGTGTAGTGAGTGTGCCTGTGATTATTGTGGTGTAGATGATGAGTTGGGCTAGGGGGTTAATTAGTACGGGAAGGGTGTGACCAACATTTTCGGGGTATGGGCCCGATAGCTTATTTAGCTGACCTTACTTTAGGATGGGGTGTGTTAGGTAGCACGGAGAAGTTTGGATTCTCAGGGGTAGGTTCAATGCCTGCAATCTTAGAAATAAGAGGGTTGGGGCCTCTATCATTTACTCTATCAAAGTAACTCTTTTGTCAGACATATTTCTAGGTTTGAGGGGGAATGCTGGAGATTGTAATGGGTGTTAGGATGTTTCATATGAGAAATGCTAGTGTGAGTGGAAGGAAGTTTTTTCATAGTAGATGTATGAGTTGGTCGTAGCGGAATCGGGGGTATGTTGCTCGAGTTCATAAGAATAGGGAGGTTAGGAGGAGCGTTTTGGTGGTAAAGCATGTTGTGAATAATTCTGGCGAGTGGGTGGGGTAGAATGTGCCTAGAAAGATTGTAGTTGTTAGGGCGTTCATTATAATAATGTTTATGTATTCGGCTATAAAGAATAGGGCGAATGGACCTGCGGCATACTCGATGTTAAAGCCTGATACTAGTTCTGATTCGCCTTCTATGAGGTCGAAGGGGGTTCGGTTTGTCTCTGCTAGTGTGGAGGTGAATCATATTATGGCTAGGGGTCATGATGGCAAGAGGAGTCAGATGTGCTCTTGTGTTGTAATGAGTATGTTAAGGTTAAATGAGCCGCTTGTTAGTAAGACTGATAGTAGGATAATAGCGAGGGTAACCTCATATGAAATTGTTTGAGCGACGGCTCGTAGGGCTCCAATTAGGGCGTAGTTTGAGTTTGATGCCCATCCTGATCATAGGATGGAGTGGACGGTTAGGCTGGATATGGCTAGGATGAACAGGAGTCCTAGGTTGAAATTGATTAGAGGGTTAGGTATGGGAAGGGGGGTTCATAGGAGGAGGGCAATGGAGAAGGCTAGGGCGGGTGCGATGGTGTAGAGAGTAGTGGTGGATGTTGAGGGTTTTAGAGGCTCTTTGGTGAAGAGTTTTATTGCATCAGCGAAGGGTTGTAGTAGTCCGTAAGGGCCTACAATGTTGGGTCCTTTGCGTAGTTGTATATAACCTAACAATTTTCGTTCAACAAGTGTAAGGAATGCTATGGCGGTTAGTGTAGATGCAACAAGGAGTATAAGGTTTGCTGTAGTCATAGTGTTAAGAAGAGGGGTTGAACCTCTGGTTTTAAAATTTTAAATTTTATGCAATTGCCGGGCTCTGCCATCTTAACAAACCCTGTTCTTGGGTGGGATTTGTAATGTTTTGTTAAATTAAGATTAGATCATTTATGGGGAGGGGGGCGCTATTGTGAAGTGGGCCCTATTTCTCTTGTCCTTTCGTACAGGGAGAAATGTTGAATAGATAGAAACCGACCTGGATTGCTCCGGTCTGAACTCAGATCACGTAGGACTTTAATCGTTGAACAAACGAACCCTTGATAGCTGCTGCACCATTAGGATGTCCTGATCCAACATCGAGGTCGTAAACTCTATTGTTGATATGGACTCTAGAATAGAATTGCGCTGTTATCCCTGGGGTAACTTGTTCCGTTGATCAAGTTATTGGGTCAATTGCAAGTATTGGTTTGCTTTGGCTTGTGTAGTCTTAGCATGGATTGTTCGGAGGTTTGACTGTGCTCCGAGGTCACCCCAACCAAAATTTTTAGTACAGGCATGGGGGTTTAAAGACCTGTGGGTTTGTGTGGTTTTTAGTTGTACTAGTAAATTGAAGCTCCGCAGGGTCTTCTCGTCTTATTAGTTCATGTCCGTCTCTTCACGGACAGGCCAATTTCACTGGTTGAAAGTAAGAGACAGTTAAACCCTCGTGATGCCATTCATGCGAGTCCCTAATTAGAGAACAAGTGATTATGCTACCTTTGCACGGTCAGGGTACCGCGGCCGTTAAACGTGTGTCACTGGGCAGGCGGTGCCTCTAATACTAGTAATGCTAGAGGTGATGTTTTTGGTAAACAGGCGGGGTTAGTTTTGCCGAGTTCCTTTTACTTTTTATAACCTTCCTTGAGGCATGCCTGTGTTGGATTAACAGTGGAAGTAATGTCAGCTTGTTTGTGTTTGTTGATATTGGACTGTTAAGTGTCGGTGAGGTTTTCGGTCTGACTTAGGCTTATGCGGTGGAGAAAATGTTCATGTTACTTATACTAACATTATTGCTTCTATGAAATGATAGATTGATCCAATGTGAGATGAGGAGTTCAGTTTTATGTTTGGTATTTTTTGGGTAGTTGATGTTGAGCTTGAACGCTTTCTTAATTGATGGCTGCTTTTGGGCCAACTATGGTGGTTATGCTTTTTACTCTCTATATAAGGTTTTTTCCTAGTGTCTAAAGAGCTGTCCCTCTTTAGACTAGCAATTGAGCTTACAAAAGGATTAAGAGGTTCTGTAGGTAAGCTCAAGGTTGAACTAAAATTCTATCTTGGATAACCAGCTATCATCAGGCTCGGTAGGCTTGTCACCTCTACCCATAAATCTTCCCACTATTTTGCTACATAGACGGGTGCGCTCTTTTAGCTGTTTTTGGGTAGCTCGTCTGATTTCGGGGGGTTTGGCTTTAGTTCTCTTTGCGAAACTATTTCTAGTTAATTCATTATGCAAAAGGTACAGAAGTTAGTTCTTGCTATTTTATGCTTGGGTGGTATTATTCTTTCCCTTACGGTACTGTGTCTATAGCGCCGAGTTAGAATTTCTATCACCTATACTTTATGTGGGTGAATGGTTTAGTGTATGGTTGTTTGGTATTAGTGTTAGTTATGTTTGGGGCTAGTGTTGGCTCAAGGTAGTCAAATTGTACTGAGATCTTCCGGGTGTAGGCCGGATGCTTTGCGTTAAGCTATACCTTGATTTATCCAAGTGCACCTTCCGGTACACTTACCGTGTTACGACTTATCCCCTCTATATAGGTATTAGGGTGTTTAGTTAATATAGTCCTTAAGTATATTTGAGGGGAGTGACGGGCGGTGTGTGCGTGCTTTATGGCCTTGTTCAATTAAGCACTCTATTCTTAATTTACTGCTAAATCCTCCTTGGACTCTTAGGTTTCATGAGAGTTATCGTGGGTTTTCTAGGATAGAAAATGTAGCCCATCTTTTTCCGTCTCATAGGCTACACCTTGACCTAACGTTTTTGCGAAAAGGGGTACTTGCGCTCACTTTGTGACCTTTATCAGGGTTTGCTGAAGATGGCGGTATATAGGCTGAGCAAGAGAGGGTGGGGTGGATCGGGGTTTATCGATTATGGGACAGGCTCCTCTAGGGGGGTGAAGCACCGCCAAGTCCTTTGAGTTTCAAGCGGTTGCTTGTAGTATTCTGGCGAGTAGTTTTGTTGGTTTAACTACTGAGGTTTAGGGCTAAGCATAGTGGGGTATCTAATCCCAGTTTGGGTCTTAGCTGTTGTGTATTCAGAGGTTTTAAAGCCACTTTCGTAGTTTATTTTATGTTAGCTAGGATTTTACAGTTTAGGTGGGGTTTAGCTTTAATTAGGCTGGGTCTAAAACACTCTCTACGCCGGTCTCTATTGGCTCGGGTTAATCGTGTGGCCGCGGTGGCTGGCACGAAATTGACCAACCCTTGGTGTAGCATAGCTTAGTTAAACTTTCGTTTATTACTAAAGGTTTGTCACTGCTGTTTCCCGTGGGGGTGTGGCTGAGCAAAGTGTTTTGAGCTGCATGTGCGTGCTTGATACTCACTCCTCTTAGTCATAGTGATTTGTAGGGCGTCTTCACTGGGGCGGGGAGGCTTGCATGTGTAATCTTGCTAAAGGTCAATAGAAAGGCCAGGACCAAACCTATTTGTCTATGGGATGTGTGAATCCATCTAGGCATTTTCAGTGTCTTGCTTTGGGGTAGGTTTAAGCTACGTAGACGAGAAGGTGGGTGTGAATGTAGGTGGCATCTTTGGGGTTGTGGGGGGGGGGGGTGGTTGGTAGGGTAAGCGAAGGTTAGTTGAGGGGTTAGTAGTTAGGGCATGCATACCTAAAAGATGGAAATACAAGCTTTGGCCGGGGGAGCAGGACTTTGTTTTCGGGGTTTGGCAAAGGGTGGTTGGTAGGGTAAGCGAAGGTTAGTTGAGGGGTTAGTAGTTAGGGCATGCATACCTAAAAGATGGAAATACAAGCTTTGGCCGGGGGAGCAGGACTTTGTTTTCGGGGTTTGGCAAAGGGTGGTTGGTAGGGTAAGCGAAGGTTAGTTGAGGGGTTAGTAGTTAGGGCATGCATACCTAAAAGATGGAAATACAAGCTTTGGCCGGGGGAGCAGGACTTTGTTTTCGGGGTTTGGCAAAGGGTGGTTGGTAGGGTAAGCGAAGGTTAGTTGAGGGGTTAGTAGTTAGGGCATGCATACCTAAAAGATGGAAATACAAGCTTTGGCCGGGGGAGCAGGACTTTGTTTTCGGGGTTTGGCAAAGGGTGGTTGGTAGGGTAAGCGAAGGTTAGTTGAGGGGTTAGTAGTTAGGGCATGCATACCTAAAAGATGGAAATACAAGCTTTGGCCGGGGGAGCAGGACTTTGTTTTCGGGGTTTGGCAAAGGGTGGTTATGTGAAGGTCAAGGGGGGGGGGGGGTTTGGTTAAGGTTTTTGAATTTTTTTGTAGTGTTGTGGGTTGGTTGTTGTATGTCTTACAAGCATGAATTAAATAACACATCGCTAGTAGTCATGCGGGGCTGGAATATTGAACGTAGGTGCGATTAATAATGGCATGGACTAGGAATCAAAGGCAGGCGCATTCAGGGCGGGATGTGGTGGGAGTCAGCATGTTGCGATGGTGTTGCGTGCAGACCAGAGATAAAAAATACCAAATGCATGGGAAGCTCCAGTGACTGGTTAATAGGGTGATAGACCCGTGATCCATCGAGATGTCTTATTTAAGAGGAACGTGTGGACGGTTTTAGTTGGCATGGCCCTGAGGTAAGAACCAGATGCCGGATACAGCTCATTCTTAGCTACCCCCACGGGTCGTGGGCCCGGAGCGAGGAGGGTAACACTGCTTGTGCGGGATATTGATTTCACGGAGGATGGTGAGTAAGAGAGTTCTAAGTGAGGGGGGTCATCCGTGGTGGGGAGGAAGGTTTGTAGTAGGTATGTACTATTGTACGACAAATAAGGTAATGTATTATGTACGGAGGACGGTCTTGCTGTCTGTGTTGGTGTGTTGTGGGTGGAGTGGGCGGGTTATGGTGTTTCGTGGTTGGGTTGTATGTGAGATCTCTGTTTGGTGGGTATGCTTTTTGGAGGCTGTGGGTGCGGATATGATAGTATGTGTTATGTACAGTTAAGCAGATATAGTACTATATATTATTCATGTTGGCTAGCAGTAATGCACGAATTACATAGCATATTTATGTAAAGGTGCTTGAGTTGTACTGTAGGGTTTGTACAATATAAAAGACAGAAAGTAGTTTAAGCTAGAATGCCAGTTTTGGGTGTTGGTGGTGAAGTTGAGTGCTTTCTTTCTGAGCTGTCCTAGGGGTTATGAGTCTCATCTCTAGTTTACAAGACTAGTGTATTAGTTTATACTACAAGGGCAAGTTCATTTGAGTAGGTTATTTTCGATTAGGGAGGTTAGTGGTATCAGGATTAGAACTGTGGTGAAGTATATTGTGGATGCTAGTTGACCAATAAAAATGAAGGGTTGGCTTACTGGCTGACTTCCGATCCAGGTGAGGGTTAATAGGGTTGTAATTAGGAATCAGAACAGGAATTGGCTAAGTGGGCGGAATATTATGCTTTGTTGTTTGGAATTATGAAGTGTGGGGATAATAGATAGGATGAGGATTGAAAGGAAGAGTGCTAGTACGCCCCCTAGTTTATTAGGAACAGATCGTAGAATTGCGTATGCAAATAGGAAGTATCACTCTGGTTTGATGTGTGGAGGGGTATTTAGTGGGTCGGCTGGGATGTAGTTGTCTGGGTCGTTTAGGAGGTTGGGTGAGAGTAGTGTTAGTGTTGTTAGGATGAAGAGGAGGAGGACTAGGCCTAGGATATCCTTAATTGTGTAGTAGGGGTGGAAGGGGATTTTGTCTGAGTCTGATGAGATTCCGCAGGGGTTGTTTGATCCTGTTTCGTGTAGGAATAGCAGATGGACTATTGTAAGAGCGGTGATAATGAAAGGTAGAATAAAGTGTAGGGTGAAGAATCGTGAAAGGGTGGGGTTGCCAATGGAGTACCCACCTCAGATTCATTGGACGAGGTCGGTCCCGATGTATGGGATTGCTGATAATAGGTTTGTGATCACTGTTGCTCCTCAGAATGATATTTGGCCTCATGGAAGTACGTAGCCTATAAAGGCTGTTGCTATAGTCAAGAATAGAAGTATAATGCCAGTGTTCCAGGTTTTTAGGAGAAGGAATGAGCCATAGTAAAGACCTCGGCCTACGTGTAGAAAGAGGCAGATGAAAAATATGGAGGCGCCGTTGGCGTGGAGGTAGCGAATGATTCAGCCGTGGTTTACGTCTCGGGTGATGTGTGCGATTGAAGAGAAGGCAGAAGAGGTGTCTGGTGAGTAATGTATTGCTAAGAATAGGCCTGTGATGATCTGTAGAATTAGGCAGAATGCGAGGAGTGAGCCGAAGTTTCATCATATGGAAATGTTGGATGGGGTTGGCAGGTCAATGAGGGAGTGGTTAATTATTTTTATAATTGGGTTGGATTTACGTATTGGGGTCATTAGTGCTTTTGTAGTTGAAGTACAACGGTGGTTTTTCATATCATTGGTTATGGCTGTAGTCCATGCAAGAGCAATGACATATATTTTATTTGCGTTGAGTGTATTGTTGGTTATGGGATTTGTTGGATTTTCTTCTAAGCCCTCTCCTATTTATGGGGGGCTAGCATTGATTGTTAGTGGTGTGGTTGGTTGTATGGTAGTTTTAGGTTTTGGGGGGACTTATATAGGTCTGATGTTGTTTTTAATTTATTTGGGGGGTATAATAATTGTTTTTGGTTATACTACAGCGATAGCTATTGAGGAGTACCCTGAGACATGGGGTTCAGGGTTTGGGGTTTTAGGGGGTCTTTTGGTGGGTTTAATAATAGAAGTAGGGTTAGTTCTATGGGTTTCAAGTTCTGATGGGGTAGTGGTAGTTAGTTTTAATAGTATGGGGAGTTGGGTGATTTTTGAGGGAGAGGGGTCAGGGTTAGTTCGGGGGGATTCTATTGGTGCTGGTGCTTTGTACGATTATGGGCGTTGGTTAGTAGTGGTTGCTGGTTGGACATTATTTGTGGGTGTATATATTGTAATTGAGATCACTCGGGGTAATAGGTTATATTATTAGAAGTAGGGTTAGGGTGAGGGGGATGAGAAAGGAGAGGGAGTATAGCTTAATTATGCCTTTTTGGGTGGTGACAGTTTTGGAAGCGGTGGTATGTACATGTGCGATCATCTTGGGTATAGATTTTTCTAGTCATATTGAATCTAGTAGAAGAAGGGCTAGGTTTTGGCTTATGAGTAGGTTTTGATATGGGACTATGCGGTGAATTGTAGTGGGAAAATATCCTAGTATGTTGGAGAATTTAAATATTTGTGATGGGTTGTTTATTTTTAGTTTGTTGGTTATAGAGGTCAGGTCTAGGGTTATTAGGAAACCAAGGATAGTTGCATACAGGGCTGAGAGTTTTAAGTAGTGAGGTATTGTTGGTTGGGGAAGCGAAGTGGGGGGGATGTTGTTGGTGATAAGGAATCCAGTAATAATGCTGCCCATTGTGAGGCGTTTAATTGGGTTAAGTAGGGTGGGGTTATTTTCGTTAATGTTTATTAGGGTTGAAAAGCGAGGTGGCCCTGTTATGGTGAGGAGAATGATTCGAGTACTATAGGCGCTTGTTAGAGAGGTGGCGATGAAGGTGATAGATAGGGCTCAGGCGTTGGTATATGACGTGTTTGTGGCTTCGATAATGAGATCTTTGGAGTAGAAGCCTGTGAGGAATGGTATTCCTGTGAGTGCTAGGTTGCCGATGAGTAGGGAAGTTGAGGTGAGGGGTATTGTTTTGAATAGGCCTCCTATTTTTCGGATGTCTTGTTCGTTATTTAGGTTATGAATGATGGATCCGGAGCATATGAAAAGTAGGGCTTTGAAGAAGGCGTGAGTACAGATATGCAGGAATGCTAAATATGGTTGATTGATGCCGATGGTAACTATTATTAGGCCTAGTTGGCTTGAGGTGGAGAAGGCTACGATTTTTTTGATGTCGTTTTGTGTGAGGGCGCAGATGGCTATAAATATGGTGGTGATAGCTCCCAGACATAGTGTGAGGCTTTGAAGTAGTGTGTTGCTTTCTATTAAAGGGTGGAAGCGAATGAGTAAGTACACCCCGGCAACAACCATGGTACTAGAGTGTAGTAGGGCTGAGACTGGAGTTGGGCCTTCTATGGCGGAGGGTAGTCAAGGATGAAGGCCAAGTTGAGCTGATTTTCCTATTGCTGCTAGGAGAAGGCCTATTAGTGGGAGGGAGTTTGGGTTGGGGTTTAGAGTTAGTATTTGTTGTATGTCTCATGAGTTGTAGTGTAGGAGGAAATATGCTATAGCTAGGATGAGGCCAATATCGCCAATGCGATTGTACAGGATTGCTTGGATTGCTGCTGTGTTGGCGTCCGTTCGAGAATATCATCAGCCGATTAATAAGAAAGATATGATTCCTACGCCCTCCCAGCCGATGAAGAGTTGAAAAAGGTTGTTAGCGGTGGTCAAGATTAGTATTGTGATGAGGAAAATAAGGAGATATTTGAAGAATTGGTTGATGTTTGGGTCTGAGCTTATGTATCATAGTGAGAATTCTATAATAGACCAGGTGATGAATAGTGCGATTGGGGTGAATATTACGGAGAAGTAGTCTAGTTTAAAGCTTAGTGTTAGATCTAGTGTTTGAGTTATTATTCAGTGTCAGCTTCAAATGGTTGTTTCTTGGTTTAGGGAGATGTATAGGGTTGTTGGAATAAGGCTGGTAATGAAAGCATATATTATAGTTGTTTTTACATGGTTTGGGTATGATTGTTTTTTGTTGGGGTTGATAAAGGTGGCAATGATTGGGGGGGTTAGGGAGGCGAGGGTTGCTATTATAATGGAGGTGTGCATGGTTATTACTTTTATTTGGAGTTGCACCAATATTTTTGGTTCCTAAAACCAATGGATAGCTGTTATCCTTTAAAAGTTGAGAAAACCATAGTGTTAAGTATGGGGGCATGGGTTAGCAGTCCTTGCGAGTTTTCTCGGTAAATAAGAAGTGGTGAGCTTCTATGGTCAGATTCACAGTCTAGTGTTTTGGTTAAACTATATTTACAGGAGGTAAACCCTAGAATGATGTTGGGGTTAAGGGATAGAAGGATAATTGGGGTGAGGTGTATGAATATTAGTGTATTTTCTCGTGTGAAAGGGGGTTTTATGTTGATTATGTGGTGTGTGAGTTTTCCTCGTTGTATTGTAATGAATATGTGGAGAGAGTAGAGGGCTGTGATTAGTATGTTAAGTCCTGTTAGTATAATAGTGATGTGGGATCAAGAGAATGAGGCTGTAATCACGAAGAGTTCTCCGATTAGATTAATGGTGGGGGGTAAGGCTAGGTTGGTGAGGTTTGCTGTGAACCATCAGAAGGTTATTAGTGGAAGTAGTGTTTGAAGTCCTCGGGAGAGTATCATAATGCGGCTGTGAGTGCGTTCATAGTTTGAATTAGCTAGGCAGAATAATATAGAGGAAGTAAGTCCGTGGGCAATTATGAGGGTGATTGCGCCGGAAAAGCTTCAGGGGGTTTGAATGAGAGAGGCTATGATTACTAGGGATATATGGCTTACAGAAGAGTATGCGATGAGTGATTTTAGGTCTGTTTGTCGTAGACAGATTGAGCTTGTTATAATTATGCCTCATAGGGCTAGCATGAGGAAGGGGTAGGCTATGTACTCTGTTAGAGGGTTGAGAATAGAGGTGAGTCGTATTATGCCATAGCCGCCTAGTTTTAGGAGTACTGCGGCGAGGACTATTGAGCCTGCGATAGGAGCTTCAACATGGGCTTTGGGGAGTCACAGGTGTAAGCCATATAAGGGTATTTTTGTTATGAAAGCCATTATGCATGCCAGTCAGATGAGGTTGTGTGATCAAGTGGTTGTTAGTTTTTGGTCTGTGAGTGTTAGTAGTATGATATTTAATGAGCCTGTGTTATTGTAGGTGTAGGTTAATATGATGAGCAGGGGTAGAGAGCCAGTTAGTGTATAGAATAGAAAGTATGTGCTTGCGTTGAGGCGTTCTGCTTGGGTACCTCATTTAGTGATGATGATTAGGGTGGGAATAAGGGTGGTTTCAAATAAGATATAGAATAAGATCAATTCTGTGGCTATGAATGTTAGAATTAGGGTGATTTGAAGGAAAATTATTGTGGATAGGTAGAGTTTTTTTTGTGAGGGGGGCTGATTGCATAGGTGGTATTGGCTAGCTATCATCATGAGAGGTAGGAGTCAAGCGGTTAGTGTTAAAAGAGGTGTTGTTAGTGGGTCGGAGGATAGGTAGGTTGAGTGATTAAGGAGGTTGTTATTGGTTTGATTAAAAAATAACAAGGGAATAAGGCTAATGATTAGGCTATGTGTAGTTAAGTTAATTCAGATTATGTTGTTTGTAGAGAATCATGTTATTGGTAGTAATATAGTTGTTGGAACAATTATTTTTAACATTGAAGCAGGTTTAAGTTGTGAATGTAATCTAGACCATATGTATTGGAGATTGAGACTAGTAGGGCAAGGCCTACTGCTGTTTCGCAAGCAGCAAATACTAGTAGGATGATCGGTATGATATTGGTTAGGGGGGAGTGTGCATTTGAGGCTATGAGAGCGATTATGATGAAGAGTGATATTATTATTCCTTCTAGGCAGAGGAGGGAGGCTATCAGGTGTGAGCGATAGACCAGCATTCCCAGGAGTGAGATGGCGAATGCTAGTGTAATATTCATGAAGATAGGTGACATTTGGTTAGTATGATAATCATAATTTAATGAGTCGAAATCATTTGTTTTGTTTAAACTACTTACCAATTCGGCTCAATCTAGTCCTTTTTGGGATCATTCGTAGGCTAGACTGAGGGTTAGGATGGTGATGAGTGTGATGGATGATTTAATTATTATTGGGAGGTTTGTTGTTTGGAGAGCCCATGGTAGGGACAATAGTAGGGCGATTTCTAAGTCGAATAGTAGGAAGGTAATGGCAACTAGGAAGAATTTTATTGAAAATGGGATGCGAGCGGGGTTTAGTGGGTCAAAGCCACACTCATAAGGGTTTGTTTTTTCTGCATAGGAGTTAAGTTGGGGTAATCAGAATATGGCAGTTATTAGTAGTGAGGTTAAAAGGGTGTTGATTGTTAGGGCTAGTACTAGGTTGATTACTCCTTTTTGAACATTGTCAAAGCTAATTGATTGGAAGTCAATTGTACTGGTCATACTAAAAGAGTAGGATCCTCATCAGTAAATAGAGATATAAAGGAGTAATCATACGACGTCTACGAAGTGTCAATATCAAGTGGCAGCCTCAAAGCCGAAGTGGTGATTTGGTGTGAAGTGGAATAATAGTTGGCGAATGAGGCAGATAAGGAGGAAAGTGGATCCAATGATGACGTGGAGTCCATGGAATCCCGTAGCGATAAAGAATGTTGAGCCATAGATGCCGTCGGAGATGGTGAAGGGTGCTTCAAAGTACTCTGAGATCTGTAGTAGGGTGAAGTAGATGCCTAGTAGAATTGTAATGAGTAGGGCTTGGGTTGTTTGTTTTCGATTGTTGTTTATAAGGCTGTGGTGAGCTCAGGTAATTGTGACTCCTGATGCTAATAATACGGAGGTGTTTAGAAGGGGTACTTCTAAGGGATCTAATGGGGTAATACCTGTTGGTGGTCAGTGGCCTCCTAAATAGGGGGTTGGGGCTAGGCTTGAGTGGTAGAATGCTCAGAAGAACCCGGTAAAGAAGAAGATTTCCGAGATAATGAATAGGACTATGCCATAGCGAAGGTTTTTTTGAACGGGTGTCGTGTGATGTCCTTGATAGGTGCTTTCTCGTACGACATCGCGTCATCATTGGTGAAGGGTTAGTGTTATGGTTAGTAGGCCTAGTGTCAATAGAGTGGTAGAATAGAAGTGGAATCACATGACTAAGCCGGATGTTATTAGGAGGGTTGACAGAGCTCCTGTTAGTGGTCAAGGGCTGGGTTTGACTATGTGATAAGCATGGAATTGGTGGGTCATTAGGTGTTGTTGTGTAAATAGAGGCTAACTAGAAGTGTGAAAACATAGGCTTGGATTAAAGCAACTGCGATCTCTAGGATGGTGAGTAGTATTAGAAGTGTAAAGGTTAGTAAAGCAGCGGGGGGGCTGATACTTAGTAGTGTTAGTGCAGTGTTTCCGATTAGGTGTATTAGCAGGTGGCCGGCCGTGATGTTGGCAGTTAAGCGTACAGCTAGGGCCACTGGTTGAATAATCAAGCTAATGGTTTCGATTATTACTAGTATGGGAATGAGTAATGTTGGTGTGCCTTGTGGTAGGAGGTGAGCTAGGGAGTTTTTGGTTTTAAAGCGAAGGCCTGTGATTGCTGTGCCGGCTCATAAGGGGATTGCTATAGCGAGGTTTATAGATAGTTGGGTGGTAGGTGTAAATGAGTGGGGTAGAAGTCCTAGGAGATTAGTTGTGGTGATAAAGGTGATTAGAGACATTAGTATTAGGGACCAGGTTCGCCCCTTAGCATTGTGGGTTATTATTATTTGCTTTAGAGCGAGTAGTACTAGGTTACGTTGAATAGTGGTTAGTCGGTTGTTAATGAGGTGTTTGGAAGTTGGAATTAGTAGTACGGGGAATATGATGATGGGGATTGTAGCAGGTTGGTTTAGGATTATTGGAGTTGCGAATAAGGTAAATAAATTTTCGTTCATTTTAGTTGTCAGTGGTTATTGGGGGTTTGCTTGTCAGAGTTTTTTTGTTGGGGGGATTGATAGTAACATATGTCTAGCAGTTTTAGTTGTGTAATAAGATATAGTGTAGGGAGTATTGTTGTAATAGTGATAAATCATGTGGATGTGTCTAATTGAGGCATTTCGCTGCAGAGGGTATGCCCCTCAATTTTTAACTTAAAAGGTTAACGCTAGAATAGCTGTGCAGTGCATTTGTATAGTGGAAAGGGAGTGGGGTATTTATAGGGTAAACACAGGTCCTATTTCAAAGATTTTTAATGGGATTAGTTCTGCGACGATAGGTATGAAGCTGTGGTTAGCTCCACAGATTTCTGAGCATTGTCCATAATAGACGCCTGGTCGTGTGGCGGTAAATGTGGTTTGATTTAAGCGTCCGGGTACTGCATCTGTTTTTAAACCTAGTGTGGGAATAGTTCATGAGTGTAGGACATCTTGAGATGTGATTATTATACGGACGGGGGCTTCAATTGGGAGAACCACTCGGTTGTCAACTTCTAGAAGTCGAAGGTCTCCTGGGTTTAAGAATAATGGAGGCAGTATGTAAGAATTAAAGATGAGGCCTCCGTAGTCTGTGTATTCGTAGGTTCAGTATCATTGATGTCCAATTGATTTAATAGTAAAGGAGGGGTTGTTGATTTCGTCTGTCAGGTACAGAATGCGTAGAGATGGTAGGGCAATCAGGATTAGAATGATTGCGGGTAAGATGGTTCAAGTGGTCTCTATCTCCTGGGCGTCTGTAATGTTGGTATTGGTTAGTTTTGTTGTGAGTGTTGAGGATAGGGCGTATAGGACTAAAAAGCTAATTAAAGAGATAGTTATAAATGCATAGTCGTGGAAGGTGATTAGCTCTTCTATGACAGGGGATGTAGCATCTTGTAGACCTAGTTGAACTGGGTGGGCCATGTAAGATATATAGGGTTATAGCCTATAATTTGGTTTCGACAAAGCCATGAAATAGTTTTTCTAATATCTCATTGAAAAAGTTATAGGGGTTATAGGATTGGCTTGAAACCGGTTTTAGGGGGTTCGATTCCCCCCTTTTTCGCTCAATTTAATGTAGGTTGGTTCTTCAAATGTGTGGTAAGGCGGGGGACAGCCATTTAATCATTCGAGGTTGGTGGGGGATTGTTCGGCCATTGATACTTTGCGTTTTGAGGCGAAGGCCTCTCAGATCATGTAGATTATTAGGATTACTGCTACTAGTGAAATAAAAGAGCCAATGGACGATAGAATATTTCATGTGGTATAAGCATCGGGGTAGTCAGAATAGCGTCGGGGTATTCCGGATAGGCCAAGGAAGTGTTGTGGAAAAAAGGTTAAATTTACGCCTGTGAATATAATAATAAAGTGGGCTTTGGCATAGGTTTGGTCTAATGTGTAGCCTGAAAATAAAGGGAATCAGTGGACAAAGCCCCCTATAATGGCAAAAACAGCTCCTATTGACAAAACATAGTGGAAATGGGCGACAACATAGTATGTATCGTGTAGTACAATATCTAGGGATGAGTTTGCTAAGATAATACCGGTGAGACCCCCTATGGTGAATAGAAAAATAAAGCCTAGGGCTCAAAGTATTGCGGCAGATCATTTGATATTGCCTCCATGAAGTGTAGCAAGTCAGCTGAAAACTTTAACTCCAGTAGGAATTGCAATGATTATAGTAGCAGAGGTAAAGTAGGCCCGTGTGTCCACATCTATACCCACTGTAAATATATGATGGGCTCATACAATAAATCCTAGGAACCCGATTGACATTATAGCCCAGGTTATACCTATATATCCAAATGGCTCTTTCTTCCCGGAGTAGTAAGTTACGATGTGGGAGATTATTCCGAACCCGGGGAGAATGAGGATGTAGACTTCAGGGTGACCAAAGAATCAAAATAGGTGTTGGTATAGGATAGGGTCTCCCCCTCCAGTAGGATCAAAGAAGGTAGTGTTGAGGTTGCGGTCTGTTAATAGTATAGTAATGCCGGCAGCTAAGACTGGCAGGGAGAGGAGTAGTAGGATTGCTGTGATTAGGACAGATCAGACAAATAACGGGGTTTGATACTGGGATATGGCGGGGGGCTTCATGTTGATAATGGTGGTAATGAAGTTGATAGCCCCCAGGATAGAGGAAACTCCTGCTAGGTGGAGGGAGAAAATAACTAAGTCTACGGAGGCCCCTGGGTGAGAGAGGTTTCCTGCTAAGGGGGGGTATACTGTTCAACCTGTTCCAGCGCCAGCCTCGATTATGGTTGATGCCATTAGCAGCAGGAAGGAGGGGGGAAGAAGTCAGAAGCTCATATTATTTAGACGGGGAAATGCTATGTCAGGAGCACCAATTATCAAGGGTACTAGTCAGTTCCCGAACCCCCCGATTATAATGGGTATAACTATGAAGAAAATTATAATAAATGCATGGGCTGTTACAATGACATTATAGATATGGTCACTGCCTAGTAAACTACCGGGTTGGCCTAATTCAGCTCGAATGAGAAGGCTTAGAGCTGTACCTATGATTCCAGCTCATGCACCGAATAGTAGGTATAGAGTTCCGATGTCTTTATGGTTTGTTGAAAAGAGTCAACGATTAATGAACATGGGTGGAGGAAGGGTAAAATGGCTGAGTAAGCATTAGGCTGTAAACCTGAAGACAGAGGTCTGATCCTCTTTTTGCCAGCCCCGAGGTGATTTTCATGTTAAATTGCAAGTTTAAAGGAGCAGTTTTAAGTTTCTGCCGGGGCTTCTCCCGCCTTTTTTTCTCGTGGCGGGAGAAGTGGATCAAAGCCAGTTGATTAGGGTGTTTAGCTGTTAACTAAATTTTTATGGGTTTGAGTCCCATTGGTCTAGTAGGGGCTTAGCTTAATTAAAGTGGTTGATTTGCGTTCAATTGATGCAGAGTAGGTTTTTGCAGTCCTTATATGTTTCAGAAATTAAGTGGTCTACTTACTAAGGGCTTTGAAGGCTCTTGGTCTTATTTAACCTAAATTTCTAGGGAATAGTTAGGATTAGGGGGGTGATTGGTAGTAGGAGAGTAGAAATGATGGTGAGTGTGGGGGTGAGGGGTGTGGGTTTTGTGTTTTCAAGTTGTCAGTTCATTTTTGTGTTGTTGGGGGTGGGAAATAGTGATACTGAGACGGTGTAGATTAGGCGTATGTAGAAGTACAGGTTAAGTAGGGTTATGGTGACTATGATGGAGGGGATGACAAAGTTGTTGTTTATTGCAAGTTCTTGAATAGTTATTCATTTAGGTAGGAAGCCGGTTAGTGGGGGTAAACCTCCTAGGGAATAAGGGTGAATATTGTTAGTGGTATGAGTTGGGGTGATTTGTTTCAGGTGAGGGATAGTGTAAGGGTTGTGGTATTTGAGTTCAGATTGAGGAATAGGAATATGGTGGTTGTTAGGGCGATGTATATGGTTAGGTAGAGGGTTGTAATGGTTGGGTTGTATGTTAGCGTTATTATTATTCAGCCTATGTGAGTGATTGAGGAGTATGCTATAATTTTGCGTAATTGTGTTTGGTTTAGGCCTCCTCAGCTGCCTACTATGATGGATAGGGTTGAGAGGGTTATGAGGGCACAGGTGTTGATTGATGGGTGAATTTGACATATAATTGAGATGGGGGCTAGTTTTTGTCATGTGAGGAGGAGTAGGCCAGGAATTAGTGGTGTTCCTTGGGTGACTTCTGGAATTCAGAAGTGGAATGGGGCTATTCCTAGTTTTATGGCAAGGGCAGTTGTTATTATTAACGATGGAAGTTGGTTGGCGGTATTTGTTATTATTCAGTGCCCCGATAGTAGGTTGTTGAGGGTAATTGCTATTATAAGAATTATGGATGCGGTGGATTGTATTAGGAAATACTTGGTGGCGGCTTCTGTGGAGCGGGGGTTTGTTTTTTTGATTAAAATTGGAATGAAGGCTAGTATGTTTATTTCCAGGCCTGCTCAGGCGAGAAATCAGTGTGAGCTCAATAGTGTAGTGAGTGTGCCTGTGATTATTGTGGTGTAGATGATGAGTTGGGCTAGGGGGTTAATTAGTACGGGAAGGGTGTGACCAACATTTTCGGGGTATGGGCCCGATAGCTTATTTAGCTGACCTTACTTTAGGATGGGGTGTGTTAGGTAGCACGGAGAAGTTTGGATTCTCAGGGGTAGGTTCAATGCCTGCAATCTTAGAAATAAGAGGGTTGGGGCCTCTATCATTTACTCTATCAAAGTAACTCTTTTGTCAGACATATTTCTAGGTTTGAGGGGGAATGCTGGAGATTGTAATGGGTGTTAGGATGTTTCATATGAGAAATGCTAGTGTGAGTGGAAGGAAGTTTTTTCATAGTAGATGTATGAGTTGGTCGTAGCGGAATCGGGGGTATGTTGCTCGAGTTCATAAGAATAGGGAGGTTAGGAGGAGCGTTTTGGTGGTAAAGCATGTTGTGAATAATTCTGGCGAGTGGGTGGGGTAGAATGTGCCTAGAAAGATTGTAGTTGTTAGGGCGTTCATTATAATAATGTTTATGTATTCGGCTATAAAGAATAGGGCGAATGGACCTGCGGCATACTCGATGTTAAAGCCTGATACTAGTTCTGATTCGCCTTCTATGAGGTCGAAGGGGGTTCGGTTTGTCTCTGCTAGTGTGGAGGTGAATCATATTATGGCTAGGGGTCATGATGGCAAGAGGAGTCAGATGTGCTCTTGTGTTGTAATGAGTATGTTAAGGTTAAATGAGCCGCTTGTTAGTAAGACTGATAGTAGGATAATAGCGAGGGTAACCTCATATGAAATTGTTTGAGCGACGGCTCGTAGGGCTCCAATTAGGGCGTAGTTTGAGTTTGATGCCCATCCTGATCATAGGATGGAGTGGACGGTTAGGCTGGATATGGCTAGGATGAACAGGAGTCCTAGGTTGAAATTGATTAGAGGGTTAGGTATGGGAAGGGGGGTTCATAGGAGGAGGGCAATGGAGAAGGCTAGGGCGGGTGCGATGGTGTAGAGAGTAGTGGTGGATGTTGAGGGTTTTAGAGGCTCTTTGGTGAAGAGTTTTATTGCATCAGCGAAGGGTTGTAGTAGTCCGTAAGGGCCTACAATGTTGGGTCCTTTGCGTAGTTGTATATAACCTAACAATTTTCGTTCAACAAGTGTAAGGAATGCTATGGCGGTTAGTGTAGATGCAACAAGGAGTATAAGGTTTGCTGTAGTCATAGTGTTAAGAAGAGGGGTTGAACCTCTGGTTTTAAAATTTTAAATTTTATGCAATTGCCGGGCTCTGCCATCTTAACAAACCCTGTTCTTGGGTGGGATTTGTAATGTTTTGTTAAATTAAGATTAGATCATTTATGGGGAGGGGGGCGCTATTGTGAAGTGGGCCCTATTTCTCTTGTCCTTTCGTACAGGGAGAAATGTTGAATAGATAGAAACCGACCTGGATTGCTCCGGTCTGAACTCAGATCACGTAGGACTTTAATCGTTGAACAAACGAACCCTTGATAGCTGCTGCACCATTAGGATGTCCTGATCCAACATCGAGGTCGTAAACTCTATTGTTGATATGGACTCTAGAATAGAATTGCGCTGTTATCCCTGGGGTAACTTGTTCCGTTGATCAAGTTATTGGGTCAATTGCAAGTATTGGTTTGCTTTGGCTTGTGTAGTCTTAGCATGGATTGTTCGGAGGTTTGACTGTGCTCCGAGGTCACCCCAACCAAAATTTTTAGTACAGGCATGGGGGTTTAAAGACCTGTGGGTTTGTGTGGTTTTTAGTTGTACTAGTAAATTGAAGCTCCGCAGGGTCTTCTCGTCTTATTAGTTCATGTCCGTCTCTTCACGGACAGGCCAATTTCACTGGTTGAAAGTAAGAGACAGTTAAACCCTCGTGATGCCATTCATGCGAGTCCCTAATTAGAGAACAAGTGATTATGCTACCTTTGCACGGTCAGGGTAACCGCGGCCGTTAAACGTGTGTCACTGGGCAGGCGGTGCCTCTAATACTAGTAATGCTAGAGGTGATGTTTTTGGTAAACAGGCGGGGTTAGTTTTGCCGAGTTCCTTTTACTTTTTATAACCTTCCTTGAGGCATGCCTGTGTTGGATTAACAGTGGAAGTAATGTCAGCTTGTTTGTGTTTGTTGATATTGGACTGTTAAGTGTCGGTGAGGTTTTCGGTCTGACTTAGGCTTATGCGGTGGAGAAAATGTTCATGTTACTTATACTAACATTATTGCTTCTATGAAATGATAGATTGATCCAATGTGAGATGAGGAGTTCAGTTTTATGTTTGGTATTTTTTGGGTAGTTGATGTTGAGCTTGAACGCTTTCTTAATTGATGGCTGCTTTTGGGCCAACTATGGTGGTTATGCTTTTTACTCTCTATATAAGGTTTTTTTCCTAGTGTCTAAAGAGCTGTCCCTCTTTAGACTAGCAATTGAGCTTACAAAAGGATTAAGAGGTTCTGTAGGTAAGCTCAAGGTTGAACTAAAATTCTATCTTGGATAACCAGCTATCATCAGGCTCGGTAGGCTTGTCACCTCTACCCATAAATCTTCCCACTATTTTGCTACATAGACGGGTGCGCTCTTTAGCTGTTTTTGGGTAGCTCGTCTGATTTCGGGGGGTTTGGCTTTAGTTCTCTTTGCGAAACTATTTCTAGTTAATTCATTATGCAAAAGGTACAGAAGTTAGTTCTTGCTATATTTATGCTTGGGTGGTATTATTCTTTCCCTTACGGTACTGTGTCTATAGCGCCGAGTTAGAATTTCTATCACCTATACTTTATGTGGGTGAATGGTTTAGTGTATGGTTGTTTGGTATTAGTGTTAGTTATGTTTGGGCTAGTGTTGGCTCAAGGTAGTCAAATTGTACTGAGATCTTCCGGGTGTAGGCCGGATGCTTTGCGTTAAGCTATACCTTGATTTATCCAAGTGCACCTTCCGGTACACTTACCGTGTTACGACTTATCCCCTCTATATAGGTATTAGGGTGTTTAGTTAATATAGTCCTTAAGTATATTTGAGGGGAGTGACGGGCGGTGTGTGCGTGCTTTATGGCCTTGTTCAATTAAGCACTCTATTCTTAATTTACTGCTAAATCCTCCTTGGACTCTTAGGTTTCATGAGAGTTATCGTGGGTTTTCTAGGATAGAAAATGTAGCCCATCTTTTTCCGTCTCATAGGCTACACCTTGACCTAACGTTTTTGCGAAAAGGGGTACTTGCGCTCACTTTGTGACCTTTATCAGGGTTTGCTGAAGATGGCGGTATATAGGCTGAGCAAGAGAGGGTGGGGTGGATCGGGGTTTATCGATTATGGGACAGGCTCCTCTAGGGGGGTGAAGCACCGCCAAGTCCTTTGAGTTTCAAGCGGTTGCTTGTAGTATTCTGGCGAGTAGTTTTGTTGGTTAACTACTGAGGTTTAGGGCTAAGCATAGTGGGGTATCTAATCCCAGTTTGGGTCTTAGCTGTTGTGTATTCAGAGGTTTTAAAGCCACTTTCGTAGTTTATTTTATGTTAGCTAGGATTTTACAGTTTAGGTGGGGTTTAGCTTTAATTAGGCTGGGTCTAAAACACTCTCTACGCCGGTCTCTATTGGCTCGGGTTAATCGTGTGGCCGCGGTGGCTGGCACGAAATTGACCAACCCTTGGTGTAGCATAGCTTAGTTAAACTTTCGTTTATTACTAAAGGTTTGTCACTGCTGTTTCCCGTGGGGGTGTGGCTGAGCAAAGTGTTTTGAGCTGCATGTGCGTGCTTGATACTCACTCCTCTTAGTCATAGTGATTTGTAGGCGTCTTCACTGGGGCGGGGAGGCTTGCATGTGTAATCTTGCTAAAGGTCAATAGAAAGGCCAGGACCAAACCTATTTGTCTATGGGATGTGTGAATCCATCTAGGCATTTTCAGTGTCTTGCTTTGGGGTAGGTTTAAGCTACGTAGACGAGAAGGTGGGTGTGAATGTAAGTGGCATCTTTGGGGTTGTGGGGGGGGGGGGGTGGTTGGTAGGGTAAGCGAAGGTTAGTTGAGGGTTAGTAGTTAGGGCATGCATACCTAAAAGATGGAAATACAAGCTTTGGCCGGGGGAGCAGGACTTTGTTTTCGGGGTTTGGCAAAGGGTGGTTGGTAGGGTAAGCGAAGGTTAGTTGAGGGGTTAGTAGTTAGGGCATGCATACCTAAAAGATGGAAATACAAGCTTTGGCCGGGGGAGCAGGACTTTGTTTTCGGGGTTTGGCAAAGGGTGGTTGGTAGGGTAAGCGAAGGTTAGTTGAGGGGTTAGTAGTTAGGGCATGCATACCTAAAAGATGGAAATACAAGCTTTGGCCGGGGGAGCAGGACTTTGTTTTTCGGGGTTTGGCAAAGGGTGGTTATGTGAAGGTCAAGGGGGGGGGGGGGGGTTTGGTTAAGGTTTTTGAATTTTTTTTGTAGTGTTGTGGGTTGGTTGTTGTATGTCTTACAAGCATGAATTAAATAACACATCGCTAGTAGTCATGCGGGGCTGGAATATTGAACGTAGGTGCGATTAATAATGGCATGGACTAGGAATCAAAGGCAGGCGCATTCAGGGCGGGATGTGGTGGGAGTCAGCATGTTGCGATGGTGTTGCGTGCAGACCAGAGATAAAAAATACCAAATGCATGGGAAGCTCCAGTGACTGGTTAATAGGGTGATAGACCCGTGATCCATCGAGATGTCTTATTTAAGAGGAACGTGTGGACGGTTTTAGTTGGCATGGCCCTGAGGTAAGAACCAGATGCCGGATACAGCTCATTCTTAGCTACCCCCACGGGTCGTGGGCCCGGAGCGAGGAGGGTAACACTGCTTGTGCGGGATATTGATTTCACGGAGGATGGTGAGTAAGAGAGTTCTAAGTGAGGGGGGTCATCCGTGGTGGGGAGGAAGGTTTGTAGTAGGTATGTACTATTGTACGACAAATAAGGTAATGTATTATGTACGGAGACGGTCTTGCTGTCTGTGTTGGTGTGTTGTGGGTGGAGTGGGCGGGTTATGGTGTTTCGTGGTTGGGTTGTATGTGAGATCTCTGTTTGGTGGGTATGCTTTTTGGAGGCTGTGGGTGCGGATATGATAGTATGTGTTATGTACAGTTAAGCAGATATAGTACTATATATTATTCATGTTGGCTAGCAGTAATGCACGAATTACATAGCATATTTATGTAAAGGTGCTTGAGTTGTACTGTAGGGTTTGTACAATATAAAAGACAGAAAGTAGTTTAAGCTAGAATGCCAGTTTTGGGTGTTGGTGGTGAAGTCGAGTGCTTTCTTTCTGAGCTGTCCTAGGGGTTATGAGTCTCATCTCTAGTTTACAAGACTAGTGTATTAGTTTATACTACAAGGGCAAGTTCATTTGAGTAGGTTATTTCGATTAGGGAGGTTAGTGGTATCAGGATTAGAACTGTGGTGAAGTATATTGTGGATGCTAGTTGACCAATAAAAATGAAGGGTTGGCTTACTGGCTGACTTCCGATCCAGGTGAGGGTTAATAGGGTTGTAATTAGGAATCAGAACAGGAATTGGCTAAGTGGGCGGAATATTATGCTTTGTTGTTTGGAATTATGAAGTGTGGGGATAATAGATAGGATGAGGATTGAAAGGAAGAGTGCTAGTACGCCCCCTAGTTTATTAGGAACAGATCGTAGAATTGCGTATGCAAATAGGAAGTATCACTCTGGTTTGATGTGTGGAGGGGTATTTAGTGGGTCGGCTGGGATGTAGTTGTCTGGGTCGTTTAGGAGGTTGGGTGAGAGTAGTGTTAGTGTTGTTAGGATGAAGAGGAGGAGGACTAGGCCTAGGATATCCTTAATTGTGTAGTAGGGGTGGAAGGGGATTTTGTCTGAGTCTGATGAGATTCCGCAGGGGTTGTTTGATCCTGTTTCGTGTAGGAATAGCAGATGGACTATTGTAAGAGCGGTGATAATGAAAGGTAGAATAAAGTGTAGGGTGAAGAATCGTGAAAGGGTGGGGTTGCCAATGGAGTACCCACCTCAGATTCATTGGACGAGGTCGGTCCCGATGTATGGGATTGCTGATAATAGGTTTGTGATCACTGTTGCTCCTCAGAATGATATTTGGCCTCATGGAAGTACGTAGCCTATAAAGGCTGTTGCTATAGTCAAGAATAGAAGTATAATGCCAGTGTTCCAGGTTTTTAGGAGAAGGAATGAGCCATAGTAAAGACCTCGGCCTACGTGTAGAAAGAGGCAGATGAAAATATGGAGGCGCCGTTGGCGTGGAGGTAGCGAATGATTCAGCCGTGGTTTACGTC
>NW_027328283.1:0-38047 GCF_047675955.1 Chlorocebus sabaeus | reverse complement strand
GCCTGTCTGGGCCAGTTCGATCCAGTGTGAGCCACTCTGGTCCGGTTTGATCCGTTATCATCTGGTTAAAACCGGTTTGAACCGCTCTGGTCCGGATTGAGCCGGTCTGGTCTGGTTTGAGCCTTCTAAACCGGCTCAGGTCGGTCAAAACCGATTTGAGCAGGTCTGGTCTGGTTTGAGCCAGTCAAAACCGGTTTGTGTCCCGGTTTCAGCCGGTCTGCGCCGGTCTGCTCCGGTTTGATCTCGTTTCACCTGGTCTGGGTTGGTCGAGTCCGGTTTGATCCGGTCAAAACCGCTCTGAGCCGGTCAAAACCGGTTTGAAACGGTATGATCTGGTTTGAGCCGGTCTGCTCCAGCTCAGGTCGGTCAAAACAGTTTTGATCCGGTCTGGCCTGCTTTGAACCGGTAAAAACCGGTTTCTGGGCCAGTTTTAGGCAGTCTGTGCCGATCTGGTACAGTTTGATCCGATTTTAGCCAGTCTGGGCCGGTCTGATTCGGTTTGATCCGGTCTCATCCGTCAAAACTGGTTTCAGCGAGTCTGGTGTGGTTTGAGGAGGTCAAAACCGGTTTGAGCCGATCAAAACCGGTTTGAGCCGGTCTGGTCTGGTTCGAGCCGGTCAAAACCGGTTTCAGCCGGTTTGGTCAGGTTGAAGCCAGTCAAAATCGATTCGAGCCTGTCTGAGACGGTCTGGTCCGGTTTGATCCGGTGTAATCAGGTCAAAACAGGTTTGAGCCGGTTAAAACCGGTTTTTAGCCGGTCTGGAGTGGTTTCAGCGGTCAAAACCGGTTTGAGCCGGTCAAAACTGGATTGAGCCAGTCAAAACTGGTTTGAACCGGTGTGGTCTGGTTTGAGCCGGCGAAAACCGGTTTGAGCCCGTCTGGCCCTGTTTTAGCCGGTCTGGGCCGGTCTGGTCCGGTTTGATCCGGTTTCAGCTGGTCAGGGCCTGTCTGGTCCGGTTTGATTCGGTGTGAGGCGGTCTGGTCCGGTTTGATCCGGTGTCATCCGGTCAAAACCGGTTTTGACCCGGTCTGGTCTGTTTTGAGACGGTCTGGTCTGGTTTGAGCAGGTCAAAACCGGTTTGAGCCGGTCTGATCTTGTTTGAGCCAGTCAAAACCGGTTTGTGGCTCGGTTTTAACCAGTCTGGGTCGGTCTGATGTGGTTTCTCCGGCTTCAGCTGTTCTGGGCCGGTCTGGTGCGGTTTCATCCGGTTTGAGCCGGTCTGCTCCGGTTTTATCCTGTCTCATCCGGTCAAATTCTGTTTGAGCCGGTCTGGTCTGGTTTGAGCCGGTCAAAACCGGTTTGAGCCGGTCTGGTCTGGTTTGAGCCGGTCAAAACCGGGTTGAGCCGATTTGGCCTGGTTTTAGCCGGTCTGGGCCGGTCTTTTCCGGTTTGATGCGGTTTGAGCCGGTCTGGTCCGGTTTAATCCGGTCTCATCCGGTCAAAACCGGTTTGAGCTGGTGTGGTCTTGTTTGAGTCAGTCTGGTCTTGTTTGAGACGGTCAAAACCTGATTGAGCCGGTTTGGCCCGGTTTTAGCCTTTCTGTGCCGGTCTGGTTCGGTTGAGCAGGTTCAAGCTGGTCTGGTCTGGTTTGAGCCGGTCAAAACCGGTTTGAGCCGTTCTGGTCCGGTTTGTGCCGGTTTGAGCCGGTCTGGTCCAGTTTTAGCCGGACTGGACAGGGTTTGTGTCAGTCAAAACCGGTTTGAGGCGGTCTCGTCCTGTTTCAGCTACTCTGGTCCGATTTGAGCCGGGTCCAAACCAGTCTGAGCTGGTCTGGTCCGGTTTGAGTGCGGTTTGAGCCGGAAAACACCAGTTTGAGACGGTCTGTTCCGGATTGAGTGCGGTTTCAGCCGGTCATAACCAGTTAGTGTCGGTCTAGTCCGCTTTGAGTCCAGTTTGAGCCGGACTGGTACGTTTTGCGTCCGGTTTGAGCCGGTCAAAACAGGTTTGAGGCCGTCTGCTCCGGTTTGTGACGGTCAAAATGGTTTGAGTCCATTTGGAGCTGGTCAAAACCAGTTTGAGCTGGTGTGGTGCGATTTGAGCTGCTAAAAACCGGTTTGAGCCAGTGTAATACGGTCAAAACAGGTTTGTGCCGTTTCTGGTCCGATTTGAGCCAGTCAAAACCGGTTTGAGGCCGTCTCGTCCCATTTCAGCCGGTCTGGTAGGGTTTGAGCTGGACAAAACCGGTTTGAGCCTGTCTGGTCCGGTTTCAGACGGTCTGGTCGGGTTTGAGCCGTTCAAAACCGTTTTGAGCCGGTGTGGTCCTGTTTGAGTCTGGTTTGAGCTGGTCAATTTCGGTTTGTGTTGCTCTCGTCCGATTTGAGCCGGTCAAAACCGGTTTGAGCTGGTCTGGTCCGGTTTGATCCGGTTTAAACCCGGTCTGGTCCAGTTTGATTCATTTGAGCTGGCATGGTCTGGTTTGAGCCGTTCAAAGCCGGTATGAGTCTTTCTGGTCCGGATTGAGTCTGGTTTGAGCCGGTCAAACACCGCTTTGAGCCGGTCTGGTCCAGTTTGAGTCAGGTTTGAGCCGGTCAACACCGGTTTGATCCGTTCTGCTCCGGTTTGAGTCCGGTTTGAGCCCATCTTGTCCGGTTTGAGCCGGTCAAAACATGTTTGAGCTGGTCTAACAGCCGGTCTGGTCCGTTTTCATCCTGTTTGAGCCTCTCTGCTTCGGTTTGAGCCAGTCAAACCCTGTCTAAGCTGGTCTGGTCGGTTTGTGCTGGTGTGAGCCGTCTGGTCCGGTTTGATCCGGTTGGGCCGGTCTGGTCCGGTTTGAGCCGGTCAAAACCGGTTTGGAGCCACTCTGGTCCGTTTGATCCCCTGAGTGTGCACTCCCCTGAGTGTGCACTCCCCTGAGTGAGCGCTCACTTGAGTGGGCACTCCGCTTTGTGAGCGCCTCCCTGAGTGTGCATTCCCCTGAGTGTGCACTCGTCTGAGTGAGCACTCCCCTGAATGTGTACTCCCCTGAATGAGCACTCCCCTGAGTGTGCACTCCTCTGAGTTTGCACTCTCCTGAGTGAGGACTCCCCTGAGTGTGCACTCCCCTGAGTGTGTGCTACCCTGAGATTTCACTCCCCTGAGTTCGCACTCTTTTGAGTGAGGACTCCCCTGAGTGTGCACTCCCCTGAGTGTATGCTCAACTGAGCGTGCACTCCGCTGAGTGTGCGCTCTCCTGAGTGAGCACTCCCATGTGTGTACACTCCCATAAGTGTGCGCTCCCCTGTGTGTGCTCTCCCCAGTGTGTTCGCTACCCTGAGTGAGCGCTTCCCTGAGTGCCAACTCCCCTGAGTGTGCACTCGCCTGGGTGAGGACTCCCCTGAGTGTGCACTCCCCTGATTGTGAACTCGCCTGAGTTTGGACTCCCCTGAGTGTGCACTCCACTGATTGAGCACTCCCCTAAGTTTACACTCCCCTGAGTTTGTGCTCCCTTGAGATTGCGCTACCCCTGAGTGTGAACTCCCCCTGAGTGAGCGCTCCCCTGAGTGCGCACTAACCTGAGTGTGCACTCGCCTGGGTGAGGACACCCCTGAGTGTGCACCCCCCTGAGTGGGAACTCGCCTGTGTGAGGACTCCCCAGAGTGAGCGCTCTCCTGAGGGGGTACTCGTCTGAGTGATGACTCCCCTGAGTGTGCACTCGTCTGAGTGAGCACTCCCCTGAGTGTGCAATCCTCTGAGTTCGCACTCTCCTGAGTGAGGACTCCCTTGAGTGTGCACTACCCTGAATGTGCAGTCCCTTGAGTGTTCGCTTCCCAGGGAGTGCACTTCCCTGAGTTCGCACTCTCCTGAGTGAGGACTCCCCTGCGTGTGCACTCTCCTGATTGTGCACTCCCCCTGAGTGAGCGCTCCCCTCGGTGAGGACAACCCTTTGGTGTGCACTCCCCTGAGTGAGCACTCCCCTGAGTGTGCACTCCTCTTAGTTCACACTCCTCTGAGTGAGGACTCCCCTGAGTGTGCGCTTCCCTGAGTGTGCACTCTCCTGAGTGAGCGCTCTGCTGAGGGTACACACCCCTGAGTGTGCACTCACCTAAGTAAGGACTACTCTAAGTGGGCACACCCCCTGAGTGTGAACTCACCTGAGTGAGTACTCACCAGACTGAGCGCTCTCCTGAGGGGGTACTCGTTTGAGTGATCACTCCCCTGAGTGTGCACTCCCCTGAATGAGCACTCCCCTGAGTGAGCGCTCCCCCTGAGTGTGCACTCCCCTGAGTGTGCCCTCACCAGAGTAAGGACTACTCTGATTCGGCACTCCCCTGAATGTGCGCTCGCCTGAGTGAGGACTCCCCTGAGTGTGCACTCCTCTGAATGAACATTCCCTTGTTTGTGTGCTCACCTGAGTGTGCACTCCCCAGTGTGTGCACTCTCCTGAGGGAGGACTCCCCTGAGTGTGCACTCCCCCTGAGTGAGCACTCCCCTGAGTGTGCACTCCTCTTAGGTTCGCACTCTCCTGAGTGAGGTCTCCACTGAGTGGGCACTCCCCTGAGTGTGCGCTCATTTGAGTGTGCACTCCCCTGAGTGAGCGATCCCCTGAGTGTGCTCTCACCTGAGAGTACACTCCCCTGAGTGAGGACTACTCTGAGTGTGCACTCCCCTGAGTGTGGACTCGCCTGAGTGAGGGCTCCCCTGAGTGTGCTCTTCCATGTGTGAGCGCTCACCTCAGTGGCCACTCCCCTGTGTGAGCGCTCCCCTGAGTGTGCACTCCCCCTGTGTGGGCACTCCCTTGAGTGAGGACACCCCCTGAGTGTGCACTCCCCTAAATGAGCACTCCCCTTCGTGTACACTCCCCTGAGTAAGCCAGTGAAACCCGTTTTGAGCCAGTCTGGTCCGGTTTAAGCCGGACTGGTCGGGGTCTGAGCTGGTCAACGCCGGATTGAGGCGGTCTGTTCCAGTTTGATCTGGTTTTAGCGGGTATGGTCCGGTGTGATCCGGTTGAGCCGGTCCTGGTCCGGTTTGATCTGGTTTGAGCCGGTCAATATCGGTTTGAGTCCGGTTTGAGCCGACAAAACCTGATTTAGCGGGTCTAGCTGGTCTGGTCCGGATTGATCCCTTTTGAGCCGGTGTCGTCTGGTTTGATCCGATTTTAGTCCGTGTGGTGCAGTTTGAGCCGTTTTGAGCCAGTCTGGTCCGGTTTGATCCGATCTCATCCGGTCAAATCTGGTTTGAGCCGGTCTGCTCCAGTTTGAGCCGGTCTGGTCTGGTTTAAGCTGGTCAAAACCGGTTTGTGTCCCAGTTTTAGCCGGTCTGGGATGGTCTGCTCCGATTTGATCTGGTTTCAGCTGGTCTGGGATGGTCGAGTCCGGTTTGATCCCGTCAAAACCGCTTTGAGCTGGTCAAAACCGGTTTTGAGCCAGTCTAAACCGGATAGAGCTAGTCAAAAACCGGTTTGAACCGGTCTGGTCTGGTTTGAGCTGGTGAAAACCGCTTTGAGTCTTTCTGGCCCAGTTTTAGATGGTCTGGGTCGGTCTGGTCTGATTTGATCCGGTGTCATCCGGTCAAAACCGGTTTCAGCTGGTCTGGTCCGGTTTCAGCCGGTCTGGTCTGGTTTGAGCCGGTCCAATATCGGCTCAGGTCGGTCAAAACCGGTTTGAGCCTGTCTTGTCTGGTTTGAGCCGGTCAAAACCGGTTTGGTGGCCGGTTTTAGGCCCGTCTGGTCCAGTCTGGTCCCGCTTTGATCGGTTTCACCTTGTCTGGGACGGTCGAGTCTGGTTTGATGCGGTCAAAACCGCTTTGAGCCAGACAAAACCGGTTTGAGACGGTCTGGTCTGGTTTGAGCCGGGTCTGGTCTGATTTGAGCCGGTCAAAACCGGCTCAGGTCGGTCAAAAACTGGTTTGAGCCAGTCTGGTTTTCTTTGAACCCGTCAAAACCGGTTTGTGGCCCAGTTTTAGGCAGTCTGGGCTGGTCTGGTCCGGTTTGTTCCGATTTTAGCCGGTCAGAGCCGGTCTAATTCGGGTTGATGCGGTCTCATCCGGTCAAAACCGGGTTGAGCCAGTTAAAACCGGTTTGAGCCGGTCTGGTCTGGTTTCAGCCAGTCTGGTCTGGTTTGAGCCGGTCAAAACCAGCTCAGGTCGGTCAAAACAGTTTTGATCCGGTCTGGCCTGCTTTGAACCGTTAAAAACGGTTTCTGGGCCAGTTTTAGGCAGTCTGGGCCGATCTGGTACAGTTTGATCCGATTTTAGCCAGTCTGGGCCGGTCTGATTCGGTTTGATCCGGTCTCATCCGGTCAAAACTGGTTTCAGCCAGTCTGGTGTGGTTTGAGGAGGGTCAAAACCGGTTTGAGCCGATCAAAACCGGTTTGAGCCGGTCTGGTCTGGTTCGAGGCGGTCAAAACCGGTTTCAGCCGGTTTGGTCTGGTTGAAGCCAGTCAAAATCGATTCGAGCCTGTCTGAGACAATCTCGTCCTGTTTGATCCGGTCTCATTAGGTCAAAACCGGTTTGAGCCGGTTAAAACCGGTTTTAGCCGGTCTGGAGTGGTTTCAGCTGGTTAAAACTGGTTTGAGAAGGTCAAAACAAGATTGAGCCAGTCAAAACCGGTTTGAACCGGTGTGGTCTGCTTTGAGCCGGCGTAAACCGGTTTGAGCACGTCTGGCCCCAGTTTTAGCCGGTCTGGGCCTGTCTGGTCCGGTTTGATCCAGTTTCAGCTGGTCAGGGCCTGTCTGGCCCTGTTTGATACAGTGTGAGCCGGTCTGGTCCGGTTTGATCCGGTGTCATCCGGTCAAAACCGGTTTGACCCCGGTCTGGTCTGGTTTGAGACGGTCTGGTCTGGTTTGAGCCAGTCAAAACCGGTTTGAGCCGGTCTGAAGTTGTTTGAGCCAGTCAAAACCGGTTTGTGGCTCAGTTTTAACCGGTCTGTGTCGGTCTGGTGCGGTTTCTCCGGCTTCAGCTGTTCTGGGCCGGTCTGGTGTGGTTTCATCCGGTTTGAGCTGGTCTGCTCCGATTTTATCCTGTCTCATCCGGTCAAATTCTGTTTGAGCCGGTCTGGTCTGCTTTGAGCCGGTCAAAACAGGTTTGAGCCGGTCTGGTCTGGTTTGAGCCGGTCAAAACCGGTTTGAGCCGATTTGGCCTGGTTTTAGCCGGTCTGGGCCGGTCTTTTCCGGTTTGATGCGGTTTGAGCCGGTCTGGTCCGGTTTAATCCGGTCTCATCCGGTCAAAACCGGTTTGAGCTGGTGTGGTCTTGTTTGAGTCAGTCTGGTCTTGTTTGAGATGGTCAAAACCTGATTGAGCCGGTTTGGCCCGGTTTTAGCCTTTCTGTGCCGGTCTGGTTCGGTTGAGCAGGTTCAAGCTGGTCTGGTCTGGTTGGTTCGTGAAGCCGGTTCAAAACCGGTTTGAGCCGTTCTGGTCCGGTTTGTGCCGGTTTGAGCCGGTCTGGTCCAGTTTTAGCCGGTCTGGACGGGTTTGTGTCGGTCAAAACCGGTTTGAGGCGGTCCTCGTCCTGTTTCAGCTACTCTGGTCCGATTTGAGCCGGTCCAAACCGGTCTGAGCCGGTCTGGTCCAGTTTGAGTGCGGTTTGAGCCGGAAAACACCAGTTTGAGACGGTCTGGGCCGCTTTGAGTGCCATTTGAGCCGGTCATAACCGGTTAGTGCCGGTCTAGTCCACTTTGAGTCCAGTTTGAGCCGGACTGGTACGTTTTGCGTCCGGTTTGAGCCGGTCAAAACAGGTTTGAGGCGTTCTGGTCCGGTTTGTGACGGTCAAAAATGGTTTGAGTCCATTTGGAGCTGGTCAAAACCGGTTTGAGCTGGTGTGGTGCGATTTGAGCTGCTAAAAACCGGTTTGAGCCAGTCTAATAGGGTCAAAACAGGTTTGTGCCGTTCTGGTCCGATTTCAGCAAGTCAAAACCGGTTTGAGGCCATCTCGTCCCATTTCAGCCGGTCTGGCAGGGTTTGAGCCGTTCAAAACCGTTTTGAGCCGGTGTGGTCCTGTTTGAGTCTGGTTTGAGCTGGTCAATTTCGGTTTGTGTTGCTCTCGTCCGATTTGAGCCAGTCAAAAACTGGTTTCAGCTGGTCTGGTCCGGTTTGATCCGGTTTAACCCGGTCTGGTCCAGTTTGATTCTTTTGAGCTGGTATGGTCTGGTTTGAGCCGTTCAAAGCCGTATGAGTCGGTCTGGTCCGGATTGAGTCTGGTTTGAGCCGGTCAACCACCGCTTTGAGCCGGTCTGGTCCAGTTTGAGTCAGGTTTGAGCCGGTCAACACCGGTTTTGATCCGTTCTGCTCTGGTTTGAGTCCAGTTTGAGCCGGTCAAAACATGTTTGAGCTGGTCTAACAGCCGGTCTGGTCCGTTTTCATCCTGTTTGAGCCTCTCTGCTTTGGTTTGAGCCAGTCAAACCCTGTCTAAGCCGGTCTGGTCCGGTTTGTGCTGGTGTGAGCCGGTCTGGTCCGGTTTGATCCGGTTGGGCCGGTCTGGTCCGGTTTGAGCCGGTCAAAACCGGTTTGAGCCGCTCTGGTCCGTTTTGAACCCCTGAGTGTGCACTTCCCTGAGTGAGCGCTCACTTGAGTGGGCACTCCGCTTTGTGAGCGCCTCCCTGTGTGTGCATTCCCCTGAGTGTGCACTCGTCTGAGTGAGCACTCCCCTGAATGTGTACTCCCCTGAATGAGCACTCCCCTGAGTGTGCACTCCTCTGAGTTCGCACTTTCCTGAGTGAGGACTCCCCTGAGTGTGCACTCCCCTGAGTGTGTGCTACCCTGAGATTTCACTCCCCTGAGTTCGCACTCTTTTGAGTGAGGACTCCCCTGAGTGTGCACTCCCCTGAGTGTATGCTCAACTGAGCGTGCACTCCGCTGAGTGTGCGCTCTCCTGAGTGAGCACTCCCCTGTGTGTACACTCCCATAAGTGTTCGCTGCCCTGAGTGAGCGCTCCCCTGAGTGCGAACTCCCCCTGAGTGTGCACTCTCCTGGGTGAGGACTCCCCTGAGTGTGCACTCGCCTGGGTGAGGACTCCCCTGAGTGTGCACCCCCTGATTGTGAACTCGCCTGTGTTTGGTCTCCCCTGAGTGTGCACTTCACTGATTGAGCACTCCCCTAAGTTTACACTCCCCTGAGTTTGTGCTCCCTTGAGATTGCGCTACCCTGAGTGTGAACTCCCCTGAGTGAGCGCTCCCCTGAGTGCGCACTAACCTGAGTGTGCACTCGCCTGGGTGAGGACACCCCTGAGTGTGCACTAACCTGAGTGTGAACTCGCCTGTGTGAGGACTCCCCAGAGTGAGCGCTCTCCTGAGGGGGGTACTCGTCTGAGTGATGACTCCCCCTGAGTGTGCACTCCCCTGAATGAGCACTCCCCTGAGTGTGCAATCCTCTGAGTTCGCACTCTCCTGAGTGAAGACTACCTTGAGTGTGCACTACCCTGAATGTGCAGTCCCTTGAGTGTTCGCTTCCCAGGGAGTGCACTTCCCTGAGTTCGCACTCTCCTGAGTGAGGACTCCCCTGAGTGTGCACTCTCCTGAGTGTGGCCTCACCTGATTGTGCACTCCCCTGAGTGAGCGCTCCCCCTCGGTGAGGACACCCCTGTGTGTGCACTCCCCCTGAGTGAGCACTCCCCTGAGTGTGCACTCCTCTTAGTTCGCACTCCTCTGAGTGAGGACTCCCCTGAGTGTGCACCCCCCAGTGTGTGCACTCCCCCTGAGTGTGCGCTCCCCTGAGTGTGCACTCTCCTGAGTGAGCGCTCTGCTGAAGGTGCACTCCCCTGAGTGTGCACTCACCTGAGTAAGGACTACTCTAAGTGGGCACTCCCCTGAGTGTGAACTCGCCTGAGTGAGGACTCACCAGACTGAGCGCTCTCCTGAGGGGGTACTCGTCTGAGTGATGACTCCCCTGAGTCTTCACTCCCCTGAATGAGCACTCCCCTGAGTGAGCGCTCCCCCTGAGTGTTCACTCCCCTGAGTGTGCGCTCACCAGAGTAAGGACTACTCTGAGTCGGCACTCCCCTGAATGTGCGCTCCGCCTGAGTGAGGACTCCCCTGAGTGTGCACTCCCCAGAATGAACATTCCCCTGTTTGTGTGCTCACCTGAGTGTGCACTCCCCAGTGTGTGCACGCCCCTGAGTGTGCACTCCCCCTGAGTGAGCACTCCCCTGAGTGTGCACTCCTCTTAGTTTGCACTCTCCTGAGTGAGGACTCCACTGAGTGTGCACTACCCTGAGTGTGCGCTCCTTTGAGTGTGCACTCCCCTGAGTGAGCACTCCCCTGAATGTGCTCTCACCTGAGAGTGCACTCGCCTGAGTGAGGACTACTCTGAGTGTGCACTCCCCTGAGTGTGGACTCGCCTGAGTGAGGGCTCCCCTGAGTGTGCTCTTCCATGTGTGAGCGCTCACCTCAGTGGGCCACTCCCCTGTGTGAGCGCTCCCCAGAGTGTGCACTCCCCTGTGTGTGCACTCCCTTGAGTGGGGACACCCCTGAGTGTGCACTCCCCTAAATGAGCACTCCCCTTCGTGTACACTCCCCTGAGTAAGCCAGTGAAACCCGTTTTGAGCCAGTCTGGTCCAGTTTAAGCCGGACTGGTCGGGTCTGAGTCGGTCAAGGCCGGTTTGAGGCGGTCTGTTCCAGTTCGATCCAGTTTAAGCGGGTATGGTCCGGTGTGATCCGGTTGAGCCGGTCTGGTCCGGTTTGATCAGGTTTGAGCCAGTCTGCTCCGGTTTGATCTGGTTTGAGCCGGTCAATATCGGTTTGAGTCCGGTTTGAGCCGGACAAAACCTGATTTAGCGGGTCTAGCTGGTCTGGTCCGGATTGATCCCTTTTGAGCCGGTGTCGTCTGGTTTGATCCGATTTTAGTCCGTGTGGTGCAGTTTGAGCCGGTTTGAGCCAGTCTGGTCCGGTTTCATCCGATCTCATCCGGTCAAATCTGGTTTGAGCCGGTCTGCTCCGGTTTGAGCCGGTCTGGTCTGGTTTAAGCTGGTCAAAACCGGTTTGTGGCCCAGTTTTAGCCGGTCTGGGACGGTCTGTTCCGATTTGAACTGGTTTCAGCTGGTCTGGGATGGTCGAGTCCGGTTTGATCCCGTCAAAACCGCTTTGAGCTGGTCAAAACCGGTTTGAGACGGTCTAAACCGGATAGAGCCAGTCAAAACCGGTTTGAACCGGTCTGGTCCGGTTTGAGCTGGTGAAAACTGGTTTGAGTTTTTCTGGCCCAGTTTTAGATGGTCTGGGCCGGTCTGGTCTGATTTGATCCGGTGTCATCTGGTCAAAACCGGTTTCAGCTGGTCTGGTCCTGTTTCAGCCGGTGTGGTCTGGTTTGAGCCGGTCAAACCCGGCTCAGGTCAGTCAACACCGGTTTGAGCCTGTCTTGTCTGGTTTGAGCCGGTCAAAACCGGTTGGTGGCCGGTTTTAGCCGGTCTGGTCCGGTCTGGTCCGCTTTGAGCGGTTTCAGCTTGTCTGGGCCGGTCGAGTCTGGTTTGATGCGGTCAAAACCGCTTTGAGCCGGACAAAACCGGTTTGAGATGGTCTGGTCTGGTTTGAGCCGGTCTGGTCTGATTTGAGCCGGTCAAAACCGGCTCAGGTCGGTCAATACTGGTTTGAGCCAGTCCGGTTTTGTTTGAACCCGTCAAAACCGGTTTGTGGCCCAGTTTTAGGCAGTCTGGGCTGGTCTGGTCCGGTTTGTTCCGATTTTAGCCGGTCAGAGCCGGTCTAATTCGGGTTGATGTGGTCTCATCCGGTCAAAACCGGTTTTAGCCAGTCAAAACCGGTTTGAGCCGGTCTGGTCTGGTTTCAGCCAGTCTGTTCTGGTTTGAGCCAGTCAAAACCAGCTCAGGTCGTTCAAAACAGTTTTGATCCGGTATGGCCTGCTTTGAACCGGTAAAAACCGGTTTCTGGGCCAGTTTTAGGCAGTCTGGGCCGATCTGGTACAGTTTGATCCGATTTTAGCCAGTCTGGGCCGGTCTGATTCGGTTTGATCCGGTCTCATCCGGTCAAAACTGGTTTCAGCCAGTCTGGTGTGGTTTGATGAGGTCAAAACCGGTTTGAGCCGGTCAAAACCGGTTTCAGCCGGTCTGGTCTGGTTTGAGCCGGTCAAAACCGGTTTCAACCAGTTTGGTCTGGTTGAAGCCAGTCAAAATCGATTCGAGCCTGTCTGAGACGGTCTGGTCCGGTTTGATCCGGTCTCATTAGGTCAAAACCGGTTTGAGCCGGTTGAAACCGGTTTTAGCCGGTCTGGAGTGCTTTCAGCCAGTCAAAACCGGTTTGAGCCGGTCAAAACTGGATTGAGCCAGTCAAAACCGGTTTGAACCGGTGTGGTCTGGTTTGAGCCGGCGAAAACCGGTTTGAGCCCGTCTGGCCCAGTTTTAGCCGGTCTGGGCCGGTCTGGTCCGGTTTGATCCGGTTTCAGCTGGTCAGGGCCTGTCTGGTCCGGTTTGATCCGGTGTGAGCCGGTCTGGTCCGGTTTGATCCGGTGTCATCCGCTCAAAACCAGTTTGACCCGGTCTGGTCTGGTTTGAGACGGTCTGGTCTGGTTTGAGCCGGTCAAAACCGGTTTGAGCCGGTCTGATCTTGTTTGAGCCAGTCAAAACAGGTTTGTGGCTCGGTTTTAACCGGTCTGTGTCGGTCTGGTGCGGTTTCTCCGGCTTCAGCTCTTCTGGGCCGGTCTGGTTCGGTTTCATCCGGTTTGAGCCGGTCTGCTCCGGTTTTATCCTGTCTCATCCGGTCAAATTCTGTTTGAGCCGGTCTGGTCTGGTTTGAGCCGGTCAAAACCGGTTTGAGCCGGTCTGGTCTGGTTTGAGCCGGTCAAAACCGGGTTGAGCCGATTTGGCCTGGTTTTAGCCGGTCTAGGCCGGTCTTTTCCGGTTTGATGCGGTTTGAGACGGTCTGGGCCGGTTTAATCCGGTCTTATCCGGTCAAAACCGGTTTGAGCTGGTGTGGTCTTTTTTGAGTCAGTCTGGTCTTGTTTGAGACGGTCAAAACCTGATTGAGCCGGGTTGGCCTGGTTTTAGCCTTTCTGTGCCGGTCTGGTTCGGTTGAGCAGGTTCAAGCTGGTCTGGTCTTGTTTGAGCCGGTCAAAACCGGTTTGAGCCGTTCTGGTCCGGTTTGTGCCGGTTTGAGCCGGTCTGGTCCAGTTTTAGCCGGTCTGGACGGGTTTGTGTCGGTCAAAACCGGTTTGAGGCGGTCTCGTCCTCTTTCAGCTGCTCTGGTATGATTTGAGCCGGTCCAAACCGGTCTGAGCCGGTCTGGTCCAGTTTGAGTGCGGTTTGAGCCAGAAAACACCAGTTTGAGACGGTGTGGTCCGGTTTGAGTGTGGTTTGAGCCGGTCATAACCGGTTAGTGCCGGTCTAGTCCGCTTTGAGTCCAGTTTGAGCCGGACTGGTACGTTTTGCGTCCGGTTTGAGCCGGTCAAAACAGGTTTGAGGCCGTCTGCTCCGGTTTGTGACGGTCAAAAATGGTTTGAGTCCATTTGGAGCTGGTTAAAACCGGTTTGAGCTGGAGTGGTGCGATTTGAGCTGCTAAAAACTGGTTTGAGCCAGTCTAATACGGTCAAAACAGATTTGTGCCTTTCTGGTCCGATTTGAGCCAGTCAAAACCGGTTTGAGGCCGTGTCGTCCCATTTCTGCCGGTCTGGTAGGGTTTGAGCTGGTGAAAACCGGTTTGAGCCTGTCTGGTCCGGTTTCAGACGGTCTGGTCAGGTTTGAGCCGTTCAAAACCGGTTTGAGCCGGTGTGGTCCTGTTTGAGTCTGGTTTCAGCTGGTCAATTTCGGTTTGTGTTGCTCTCGTCCGATTTGAGCCGGTCAAAACCGGTTTGAGCTGGTCTGGTCCGGTTTGATCCGGTTTAACCCGGTCTGGTCCAGTTTGATTCGTTTGAGCTGGTATGGTCTGGTTTGAGCCGTTCAAAGCCGGTATGAGTCGGTCTGGTCCGGATTGAGTCCGGCTTGAGCCGGTCAACACCGTTTTGAGCCGGTCTGGTCCAGTTTGAGTCAGGTTTGAGCCGGTCAACACCGGTTTGATCCGTTCTGCTCCGGTTTGAGTCCGGTTTGAGCCGATCTTGTCCGGTTTGAGCCGGTCAAAACATGTTTTAGCTGGTCTAACAGCCGGTCTGGTCCGTTTTCATCCTGTTTAAGCTTCTCTGCTTCAGCTTGAGCCAGTCAAACCCTGTCTCAGCCGGTCTGGTCCGGTTTGTGCTGGTGTGAGCCGGTCTGGTCCGGTTTGATCCGGTTGGGCCGGTCTGGTCTGGTTTGAGCCGGTCAAAACCGGTTTGAGCCGCTCTGGTCCATTTTGATCCCCTGAGTGTGCACTCCCCTGAGTGAGCGCTCACTTGAGTGGGCACTCCGCTTTGTGAGCGCCTCCCTGAGTGTGCATTCCCCTGAGTGTGCACTCGTCTGAGTGAGCACTCCCCTGAATGTGTACTCCCCTGAATGAGCACTCCACTGAGTGTGCACTCCTCTGAGTTTGCACTCTCCTGAGTGAGGAATCCCCTGAGTGTGCACTACCCTGAGTGTGTGCTACCCTGAGATTTCACTAACCTGAGTTCGCACTCTTTTGAGTGAGGACTCCCCTGAGTGTGCACTCCCCTGAGTGTATGCTCAACTGAGCGTGCACTCTGCTGAGTGTGCGCTCTCCTGAGTGAGCACTCCCCTGTGTGTACACTCCCATAAGTGTGCGCTCCCCTGTGTGTGCTCTCCCCAGTGTTTTCGCTGCCCTGAGTGAGCGCTCCCCTGAGTGCGAACTCCCCTGAGTGTGCACTCGCCTGGGTGAGGACTCCCCTGAGTGTGCACTCCCCTGATTGTGAACTCGCCTGAGTTTGGACCCCCTGAGTGAGCACTCCACTGATTGAGCACTCCCCTAAGTTTACACTCCCCTGAGTTTGTGCTCCCTTGAGATTGCGCTACCCTGAGTGTGAACTCCCCTGAGTGAGCGCTCCCCTGAGTGCGCACTAACCTGAGTGTGCACTCGCCTGGGTGAGGACTCCCCAGAGTGAGCGCTCTCCTGAGGGGGTACTCGTCTGAGTGATGACTCCCCTGAGTGTGCACTCCCCTGAATGAGCACTCCCCTGAGTGTGCAATCCTCTGAGTTCGCACTCTCCTGAGTGAGGACTCCCTTGAGTGTGCACTACCCTGAATGTGCAGTCCCTTGAGTGTTCGCTTCCCAGGGAGTGCACTTCCCTGAGTTTGCACTCTCCTGAGTGAGGACTCCCCTGAGTGTGCACTCTCCTGAGTGTGGGCTCACCTGATTGTGCACTCCCCTGAGTGTGGGCTCACCTGATTGTGCACTCCCCTGAGTGAGCGCTCCCCTCGGTGAGGACACCCCTGTGTGTGCACTCCCCTGCTCCCCTCGGTGAGGACACCCCTGTGTGGGCACTCCCCTGGGTGAGCACTCCCCTGAGTGTGCACTCCTCTTAGTTCGCACTCCTCTGAGTGAGGACTCCCCTAAATGTGCACCCCCCAGTGTGTGCACTCCCCTGAGTGTGCGCTCCCCTGAGTGTGCACTCTCCTGAGTGAGCACTCCCCTGAGTGTGAACTCGCCTGAGTGTGGACTCACCAGACTGAGCGCGCTCCTGAGGGGGTACTCGTCTGAGTGATGACTCCCCTGAGTGTGCACTCCCCTGAATGAGCACTCCCCTGAGTGAGCGCTCCCCTGAGTGTGCACTCCCCTGAGTGTGCACTCACCAGAGTAAGGACTCCTCTGAGTCGGCACTCCCCTGAATGTGTGCTCGCCTGAGTGTGGACTCCCCTGTGTGTGCACTCCCCTGAATGAACATTCTCTTGTTTGTGTGCTCACCTGAGTGTGCACTCCCCAGTGTGTGCAATCCCCTGTGTGAGCACTCCCCTGAGTGTGCACTCCCCTGAGTGAGCACTCCCCTGAGTGTGCACTCCTCTTAGTTCGCACTCTCCTGAGTGAGGTCTCCACTGAGTGTGCACTCCCCTGAGTGTGCGCTCCTTTGAGTGTGCACTCCCCTGAGTGAGCGCTCCCCTGAGTGTGCTCTCACCTGAGAGTACACTCGCCTGAGTGAGGACTACTCTGGGTGTGCACTCCCCTGAGTGTGGACTCGCCTGAGTGAGGGCTCCCCTGAGTGTGCTCTTCCATGTGTGAGTGCTCAACTCAGTGGCCACTCCCCTGTGTGAGCGCTCCCCTGAGTGTGCGCTCCCCTGTGTGTGCACTCCCTTGAGTGAGGACACCCCTGAGTGTGCACTCCCCTAAATGAGCACTCCCCTTCGTGTACACTCCCCTGAGTAAGCCAGTGAAAACCGTTTTGAGCCAGTCTGGTCCGGTTTAAGCCGGACTGGTCGGGTCTGTGCTGGTCAAAGCCGGTTTGAGGCGGTCTGTTCCAGTTTGATCCGGTTTAAGCGGGTATGGTCCGGTGTGATCCGGTTGAGCCGGTCTGGTCCGGTTTGATAAGGTTTGAGCCAGTCTGCTCCGGTTTGATCTGGTTTGAGCCGGTCAATATCAGTTTGAGTCCGGTTTGAGCCGGACAAAACCGGATTTAGCGGGTCTAGCCGGTCTGGTCCGGATTGATCCCTTTTGAGCTGGTCTCGTCTGGTTTGATCCGATTTTAGTCCGTGTGGTGCAGTTTGAGCCGGTTTGAGCCAGTCTGGTCCGGTTTCATCCGATCTCATCCGGTCAAATCTGGTTTGAGCCGGTCTGCTCCAGTTTGAGCCGGTCTGGTCTGGTTTAAGCTGGTCAAAACCGGTTTGTGGCCCAGTTTTAGCCGGTCTGGGACGGCCTGCTCCGATTTGATCTGGTTTCAGCTGGTCTGGGATGGTTGAGTCCGGTGTGATCCCGTCAAAACCGCTTTGAGCTGGTCAAAACCGGTTTGAGCCGGTCTAAACCGGATAGAGCCAGTCAAAACCGGTTTGAACCGGTCTGGTCTGGTTTGAGCTGGTGAAAACCGGTTTGAGTCTTTCTGGCTCAGTTTTAGATGGTCTGGGCCGGTCTGGTCTGATTTGATCCGGTGTCATCCGGTCAAAACCGGTTTCAGCTGGTCTGGTCGGGTTTCAGCCGGTCTGGTCTGGTTTGAGCCGATCAAAACCGGCTCAGGTCGGTCAAAACCGGTTTGAGCCTGTCTTGTCTGGTTTGAGCCCGTCAAACCCGGTTGGTGGCCGGTTTTAGCCGGTCTTGTCTGGTCTGGTCCGCTTTGACCGGTTTCAGCCTGTCTGGGCCGGTCGAGTCTGGTTTGATGCTGTCAAAACCGCTTTGAGCCGGACAAAACCGGTTTGAGACAGTCTGGTCTGGTTTGATCCGGTGTCATACGGTCAAAACCGGTTTGACCCGGTCTGTTCTGGTTTGAGATGGTCTGATCTGGTTTGAGCCGGTCAAAACCGGTTTGAGCCGGTCTGATCTTTTTTGAGCCAGTCAAAACCGGTTTGTGGCTCGGTTTTAACCGGTCTGGGTCGGTCTGGTGCGGTTTCTCCGGCTTCAGCTGTTCTGGGCCGGTCTGGTGCGGTTTCATCCGGTTTGAGCCGGTCTGCTCCGGTTTTATCCTGTCTCATCCGGACAAATTCTGTTTGAGCCGGTCTGGTCTGGTTTGAGCTGGTCAAAACCGGTTTGAGCCGGTCTGGTCTGGATTGAGCCGGTCAAAACCGGTTTGAGCCGATTTGGCCTGGTTTTAGCCGGTCTGGGCCGGTCTTTTCCGGTTTGATGCGGTTTGAGCCGGTCTGGTCCGGTTTAATCCGGTCTCATCCGGTCAAAACCGGTTTGAGCTGGTGTGGTCTTGTTTGAGTCAGTCTGGTCTTGTTTGAGACGGTCAAAACCTGATTGAGCTGGTTTGGCCCGGTTTTAGACTTTCTGTGCCGGTCTGGTTCGGTTGAGCAGGTTCAAGCTGGTCTGGTCTGGTTTGAGCCGGTCAAAACCGGTTTGAGCCGTTCTGGTCCGGTTTGTGCCGGTTTGAGCCGGTCTGGTCCAGTTTTAGCCGGTCTGGACGGGTTTGTGTCGGTCAAAACCGGTTTGAGGCGGTCTCGTCCTGTTTCAGCTGCTCTGGTCCGATTTGAGCCGGTCCAAACCGGTCTGAGCCGGTCTGGTCTGGTTTGAGTGCGGTGTGAGCCGGAAAACACCAGTTTCAGACGGTCTGGTCCGGTTTGAGTGCGGTTTGAGCCGGTCATAACCGGTTAGTGCCGGTCTAGTCCGCTTTGAGTCCAGTTTGAGCAGGACTGGTACGTTTTGCGTCCTGTTTGAGCCGGTCAAAACAGGTTTGAGGCGGTCTGGTCCGGTTTGGAACGGTCAAAAATGGTTTGAGTCCATTAGGAGCTGGTCAAAACCAGTTTGAGCTGGTGTGGTGCGATTTGAGCAGCTAAAAACCGGTTTGAGCCAGTCTAATAGGGTCAAAACAGGTTTGTGCCGTTCTGGTCCGATTTGAGCCAGTCAAAACCGGTTTGAGGCCGTCTCGTTCCATTTCAGCCGGTCTGGTAGGGTTTGAGCTGGTCAAAACCGGTTTGAGCCTGTCTGGTCCGGTTTCAGACGGTCTGGTCGGGTTTGAGCCGTTCAAAACCGGTTTGAGCCGATGTGGTCCTGTTGGAGTCTGGTTTGAGCTGGTCAATTTCGGTTTGTGTTGCTCTCGTCCGATTTGAGCCGATCAAAACCGGTTTGAGCTGGTCTGGTCCGGTTTGATCCGGTTTAACCCGGTCTGGTCCAGTTTGATTCTTTTGAGCTGGTATGGTCTGGTTTGAGCCGTTCAAAGCCGGTATGAGTCGGTCTGGTCCGGATTGAGTCCGGTTTGAGCCGGTCAACACCGCTTTGAGCCGGTCTGGTCCAGTTTGAGTCAGGTTTGAGCCGGTCAACACCGGTTTGATCCGTTCTGCTCCGGTTTGAGTCCGGTTTGAGCCGGTCAAAACATGTTTGAGCTGGTCTAACAGCCGGTCTGGTCCGTTTTCATCCTGTTTGAGCCTCTCTGCTTCGGTTTGAGCCAGTCAAACCCTGTCTAAGCCGGTCTGGTCCGGTTTGTGCTGGTGTGAGCCGGTCTGGTCCGGTTTGATCCGGTTGGGCCGGTCTGGTCCGGTTTGAGCCGGTCAAAACCGGTTTGAGCCGCTCTGGTCCGTTTTGATCCCCTGAGTGTGCACTCCCCTGAGTGAGCGCTCACTTGAGTGGGCACTCCGCTTTGTGAGCGCCTCCCTGAGTGTGCATTCCCCTGAGTGTGCACTCGTCTGAGTGAGCACTCCCCTGAATGTGTACTCCCCTGAATGAGCACTCCCCTGAGTGTGCACTCCTCTGAGTTTGCACTCTCCTGAGTGAGGACTCCCCTGAGTGTGCACTCCCCTGAGTGTGTGCTACCCTGAGATTTCACTCCCCTGAGTTCGCACTCTTTTGAGTGAGGACTCCCCTGAGTGTGCACTCCCCTGAGTGTATGCTCAACTGAGCGTGCACTCCGCTGAGTGTGCGCTCTCCTGAGTGAGCACTCCCCTGTGTGTACACTCCCATAAGTGTGCGCTCCCCTGTGTGTGCTCTCCCCAGTGTGTTCGCTGCCCTGAGTGAGCGCTCCCCTGAGTGCGAACACCCCTGAGTGTGCACTCGCCTGGGTGAGGACTCCCCTGAGTGTGCACTCCCCTGATTGTGAACTCGCCTGTGTTTGGACTCCCCTGAGTGAGCACTCCACTGATTGAGCACTCCCCTAAGTTTACACTCCCCTGAGTTTGTGCTCCCTTGAGATTGCGCTACCCTGAGTGTGAACTCCCCTGAGTGAGCGCTCCCCTGAGTGCACACTAACCTGAGTGTGCACTCGCCTGTGTGAGGACTCCCCAGAGTGAGCGCTCTCCTGAGGGTGTACTCGTCTGAGTGATGACTCCCCTGAGTGTGCACTCCCCTGAATGAGCACTCCCCTGAGTGTGCAATCCTCTGAGTTCGCACTCTCCTGAGTGAGGACTCCCTTGAGTGTGCACTACCCTGAATGTGCAGTCCCTTGAGTGTTCGCTTCCCAGGGAGTGCACTTCCCTGAGTTCGCACTCTCCTGAATGAGGACTCCCCTGAGTGTGCACTCTCCTGAGTGTGGGCTCACCTGATTGTGCACTCCCCTGAGTGTGGGCTCACCTGATTGTGCACTCCCCTGATTGAGCGCTCCCCTCGGTGAGGACACCCCTGTGTGTGCACTCCCCTGCTCCCCTCAGTGAGGACACCCCTGTGTGTGCACTCCCCTGGGTGAGCACTCCCCTGAGTGTGCACTCCTCTTAGTTCGCACTCCTCTGAGTGAGGACTCCCCTGAGTGTGCACCCCCCAGTGTGTGCACTCCCCTGAATGTGCGCTCCCCTGAGTGTGCACTCTCCTGAGTGAGCGCTCTGCTGAGGGTGCACTCCCCTGAGTGTGCGCTCACCTGAGTAAGGACTACTCTAAGTGGGCACTCCCCTGAGTGTGAACTCGCCTGAGTGTGGACTCACCAGACTGAGCGCTCTCCTGAGGGGGTACTCGTCTGAGTGATGACTCCCCTGAGTGTGCACTCCCCTGAATGAGCACTCCCCTGAGTGAGCGCTCCCCTGAGTGTGCACTCCCCTGAGTGTGCACTCACCAGAGTAAGGACTCCTCTGAGTCGGCACTCCCCTGAATGTGTGCTCACCTGAGTGTGGACTCCCCTGAGTGTGCACTCCCCTGAATGAACATTCTCTTGTTTGTGTGCTCACCTGAGTGTGCACTCCCCAGTGTGTGCAATCCCCTGTGTGAGCACTCCCCTGAGTGTGCACTCCCCTGAGTGTGCACTCTCCTGAGGGTGGACTCCCCTGAGTGTGCACTCCCCTGAGTGAGCACTCCCCTGAGTGTGCACTCCTCTTAGTTCGCACTCTCCTGAGTGAGGTCTCCACTGAGTGTGCACTCCCCTGAGTGTGCGCTCCTTTGAGTGTGCACTCCCCTGAGTGAGCGCTCCCCTGAGTGTGCTCTCACCTGAGAGTACACTCGCCTGAGTGAGGACTACTCTGTGTGTGCACTCCCCTGAGTGTGGACTCGCCTGAGTGAGGGCTCCCCTGAGTGTGCTCTTCCATGTGTGAGCGCTCAACTCAGTGGCCACTCCCCTGTGTGAGCGCTCCCCTGAGTGTGCACTCCCCTAAATGAGCACTCCCCTTCGTGTACACTCCCCTGAGTAAGCCAGTGAAACCCGTTTTGAGCCAGTCTGGTCCGGTTTACGCCGGACTGGTCGGGTCCGAGCTGGTCAACGCTGGTTTGAGGCGGTCTCTTCCAGTTTGATCCGGTTTAAGCGGGTATGGTCCGGTCTGATCCGGTTGAGCCGGTCTGGTCCGGTTTGATAAGGTTTGAGCCAGTCTGCTCCGGTTTGATCTGGTTTGAGCCGGTCAATATCGGTTTGAGTCCGGTTTGAGCCGGACAAAACCGGATTTAGCGGATCTAGCCGGTCTGGTCCGGATTGATCCCTTTTGAGCTGGTCTCGTCTGGTTTGATCCGATTTTAGTCCGTGTGGTGCAGTTTGAGCCGGTTTGAGCCAGTCTGGTCCGGTTTGATCCGATCTCATCCAGTCAAATCTGGTTTGAGCCGGTCTGCTCCAGTTTGAGCCGGTCTGGTCTGGTTTAAGCTGGTCAAAACCGGTTTGTGGCACAGTTTTAGCTGGTCTGGGACGGTCTGCTCTGATTTGATCTGGTTTCAGCTGGTCTGGGATGGTCGAGTCCAGTTTGATCCCGTCAAAACCGCTTTGAGCTGGTCAAAACCGGTTTGAGCCGGTCTAAACCGGATAGAGCCAGTCAAAACCGGTTTGAACCGGTCTGGTCTGGTTTGAGCTGGTGAAAACCGGTTTGAGTCTTTCTGGCTCAGTTTTAGATGGTCTGGGCCGGTCTGGTCTGATTTGATCCGGTGTCATCCGGTCAAAACCGGTTTCAGCTGGTCTGGTCCGGTTTCAGCCGGTCTGGTCTGGTTTGAGCCGGTCAAAACCGGCTCAGGTCGGTCAAAATCGGTTTGAGCCTGTCTTGTCTGGTTTGAGCCGCTCAAAACCGGTTGGTGGCCCGTTTTAGCCGGTCTGGTCCGGTCTGGTCCGCTTTGACCGGTTTCAGCCTGTCTGGGCCGGTCGAGTCTGGTTTGATGCGGTCAAAACCGCTTTGAGCCGGACAAAACCGGTTTGAGACGGTCTGGTCTGGTTTGAGCCGGTCTGGTCTGATTTGAGCCGGTCAAACCCGGCTCAGGTCGGTCAAAACTGGTTTGAGCCAGTCCGGTTTTGTTTGAACCCGTCAAAACCGGTTTGTGGCCCAGTTATAGGCAGTCTGTGCTGGTCTGGTCCGGTTTGTTCTGATTTTAGCCGGTCAGAGCCGGTCTCATTCGGGTTGATCCGGTCTCATCCGGTCAAAACCGGTTTTAGCCGGTCAAAACCGGTTTGAGCCGGTCTGGTCTGGTTTCAGCCAGTCTGTTCTGGTTTGAGCCAGTCAAAACCAGCTCAGGTCGGTCAAAACAGTTTTGATCCGGTCTGGCCTGCTTTGAACCGGTAAAAACCGGTTTCTGGGCCAGTTTTAGGCAGTCTGGGCAGATCTGGTACAGTTTGATCCGATTTTAGCCAGTCTGGGCCGGTCTGATTCGGTTTGATCCGGTCTCATCCGGTCAAAACTGGTTTCAGCGAGTCTGGTGTGGTTTGAGGAGGTCAAAACCGGTTTGAGCCGATCAAAACCGGTTTGAGCCGGTCTGGTCTGGTTCGAGCCGGTCAAAACCGGTTTCAGCCAGTTTGGTCTGGTTGAAGCCAGTCAAAATCGATTCGAGCCTGTCTGAGACGGTCTGGTCCGGTTTGATCCGGTCTAATCAAGTCAAAACCGGTTTGAGCCGGTTAAAACCGGTTTTAGCCGGTCTGGAGTGGTTTCAGCCGGTCAAAACCGGTTTCAGCCGGTCAAAACTGGATTGAGCCAGTCAAAACCGGTTTGAACCGGTGTGGTCTGGTTTGAGCCGGCGAAAACCGGTTTGAGCCCGTCTGGCCCAGTTTAAGCCGGTCTGGGCCGGTATGGTCCGGTTTGATCTGGTTTCAGCTGGTCAGGGCCTGTTTGGTCCGGTTTGATCCGGTGTGAGCCGGTCTGGTCCGGTTTGATCCGGTGTCATCCGGTCAAAACCGGTTTGACCCGGTCTGGTCTGGTTTGAGACGGTCTGATCTGGTTTGAGCCGGTCAAAACCGGTTTGAGCCGGTCTGATCTTTTTTGAGCCAGTCAAAACCGGTTTGTGGCTCGGTTTTAACCGGTCTGGGTCGGTCTGGTGCGGTTTCTCCGGCTTCAGCTGTTCTGGGCCGGTCTGGTGCGGTTTCATCCGGTTTGAGCCGGTCTGCTCCGGTTTTATCCTGTCTCATCCGGTCAAATTCTGTTTGAGCCGGTCTGGTCTGGTTTGAGCCGGTCAAAACCGGTTTGAGCCGGTCTGGTCTGGTTTGAGCCGGTCAAAACCGGTTTGAGCCGATTTGGCCTGGTTTTAGCCGGTCTGGGCCGGTCTTTTCCGGTTTGATGCGGTTTGAGCCGGTCTGGTCCGGTTTAATCCGGTCTCATCTGGTCAAAACCGGTTTGAGCTGGTGTGGTCTTGTTTGAGTCAGTCTGGTCTTGTTTGAGACGGTCAAAACCTGATTGAGCCGGTTTGGCCCGGTTTTAGCCTTTCTGTGCCGGTCTGGTTCGGTTGAGCAGGTTCAAGCTGGTCTGGTCTGGTTTGAGCCGGTCAAAACCGGTTTGAGCCGTTCTGGTCCGGTTTGTGCCGGTTTGAGCCGGTCTGGTCCAGTTTTAGCCGGTCTGGACGGGTTTGTGTCGGTCAAAACCGGTTTGAGGCGGTCTCGTCCTGTTTCAGCTGCTCTGGTCCGATTTGAGCCGGTCCAAACCTGTCTGAGCCGGTCTGGTCTGGTTTGAGTGCGGTGTGAGCTGGAAAACACCAGTTTCAGACGGTCTGGTCCGGTTTGAGTGCGGTTTGAGCCGGTCATAACCGGTTAGTGCCGGTCTAGTCCGCTTTGAGTCCAGTTTGAGCAGGACTGGTACGTTTTGCGTCCGGTTTGAGCCGGTCAAAACAGGTTTGAGGTGGTCTGGTCCGGTTTGGGACGGTCAAAAATGGTTTGAGTCCATTAGGAGCTGGTCAAAACTGGTTTGAGCTGGTGTGGTGCGATTTGAGCAGCTAAAAACCGGTTTGAGCCAGTCTAATAGGGTCAAAACAGGTTTGTGCCGTTCTGGTCCGATTTGAGCCAGTCAAAACCGGTTTGAGGCCGTCTCGTTCCATTTCAGCCGGTCTGGTAGGGTTTGAGCTGGTCAAAACCGGTTTGAGCCTGTCTGGTCCGGTTTCAGACGGTCTGGTCGGGTTTGAGCCGTTCAAAACCGGTTTGAGGCGATGTGGTCCTGTTTGAGTCTGGTTTGAGCTGGTCAATTTCGGTTTGTGTTGCTCTCGTCCGATTTGAGCCGATCAAAACCGGTTTGAGCTGGTCTGGTCCGGTTTGATCCGGTTTAACCCGGTCTGGTCCAGTTTGATTCGTTTGAGCTGGTATGGTCTGGTTTGAGCCGTTCAAAGCCGGTATGAGTCGGTCTGGTCCAGATTGAGTCCGGTTTGAGCCGGTCAACACCGCTTTGAGCCGGTCTGGTCCAGTTTGAGTCAGGTTTGAGCCGGTCAACACCGGTTTGATCCGTTCTGCTCCGGTTTGAGTCCGGTTTGAGCCGGTCAAAACATGTTTGAGCTGGTCTAACAGCCGGTCTGGTCCGTTTTCATCCTGTTTGAGCCTCTCTGCTTCGGTTTGAGCCAGTCAAACCCTGTCTAAGCCGGTCTGGTCCGGTTTGTGCTGGTGTGAGCCGGTCTGGTCCGGTTTGATCCGGTTGGGCCGGTGTGGTCCGGTTTGAGCCGGTCAAAACCGGTTTGAGCCGCTCTGGTCCGTTTTGATCCCCTGAGTGTGCACTCCCCTGAGTGAGCGCTCACTTGAGTGGGCACTCCGCTTTGTGAGCGCCTCCCTGAGTGTGCATTCCCCTGAGTGTGCACTCGTCTGAGTGAGCACTCCCCTGAATGTGTACTCTCCTGAATGAGCACTCCCCAGAGTGTGCTCTCCTCTGAGTTTGCACTCTCCTGAGTGAGGACTCCCCTGAGTGTGCACTCCCCTGAGTGTGTGCTACCCTGAGATTTCACTCCCCTGAGTTCGCACTCTTTTGAGTGAGGACTCCCCTGAGTGTGCACTCCCCTGAGTGTATGCTCAACTGAGCGTGCACTCCGCTGAGTGTGCGCTCTCCTGAGTGAGCACTCCCCTGTGTGTACACTCCCATAAGTGTGCGCTCCCCTGTGTGTGCTCTCCCAATTGTGTTCGCTGATCTGAGTGAGCGCTCCCCTGACTGCGAACTCCCCTGAGTGTGCACACCCCTGATTGTGAACTCGCCTGAGTTTGGACTCCCCTGAGTGTGCACTCCACTGATTGAGCACTCCCCTAAGTTTACACTCCCCTGAGTTTGTGCTCCCTTGAGATTGCGCTACCCTGAGTGTGAACTCCCCTGAGTGAGCGCTCCCCTGAGTGCGCATTAACCTGTGTGTGCACTCGCCTGGGTGAGGACACCCCTGAGTGTGCACTCCCCTGAGTGTGAACTCGCCTGTGTGAGGACTCCCCAGAGTGAGCGCTCTCCTCAGGGGGTACTCGTCTGAGTGATGACTCCCCTGAGTGTGCACTCGTCTGAGTGAGCACTCCCCTGAGTGTGCAATCCTCTGAGTTCGCACTCTCCTGAGTGAGGACTCCCTTGAGTGTGCACTACCCTGAATGTGCAGTCCCTTGAGTGTTCGCTTCCCAGGGAGTGCACTTCCCTGAGTTCGCACTCTCCTGAATGAGGACTCCCCTGAGTGTGCACTCTCCTGAGTGTGGGCTCACCTGATTGTGCACTCCCCTGAGTGTGGGCTCACCTGATTGTGCACTCCCCTGAGTGAGCGCTCCCCTCGGTGAGGACACCCTTGTGTGTGCACTCCCCTGCTCCCCTCAGTGAGGACACCCCTGTGTGTGCACTCCCCTGGGTGAGCACTCCCCTGAGTGTGCACTCCTCTTAGTTCGCACTCCTCTGAGTGAGGACTCCCCTGAGTGTGCACCCCCCAGTGTGTGCACTCCCCTGAATGTGCGCTCCCCTGAGTGTGCACTCTCCTGAGTGAGCGCTCTGCTGAGGGTGCACTCCCCTGAGTGTGCGCTCACCTGAGTAAGGACTACTCTAAGTGGGCACTCCCCTGAGTGTGAACTCGCCTGAGTGTGGACTCACCAGACTGAGCGCTCTCCTGAGGGGGTACTCGTCTGAGTGATGACTCCCCTGAGTGTGCACTCCCCTGAATGAGCACTCCCCTGAGTGAGCGCTCCCCTGAGTGTGCACTCCCCTGAGTGTGCACTCACCAGAGTAAGGACTCCTCTGAGTCGGCACTCCCCTGAATGTGTGCTCACCTGAGTGTGGACTCCCCTGAGTGTGCACTCCCCTGAATGAACATTCTCTTGTTTGTGTGCTCACCTGAGTGTGCACTCCCCAGTGTGTGCAATCCCCTGTGTGAGCACTCCCCTGAGTGTGCACTCCCCTGAGTGTGCACTCTCCTGAGGGTGGACTCCCCTGAGTGTGCACTCCCCTGAGTGAGCACTCCCCTGAGTGTGCACTCCTCTTAGTTCGCACTCTCCTGAGTGAGGTCTCCACTGAGTGTGCACTCCCCTGAGTGTGCGCTCCTTTGAGTGTGCACTCCCCTGAGTGAGCGCTCCCCTGAGTGTGCTCTCACCTGAGAGTACACTCGCCTGAGTGAGGACTACTCTGAGTGTGCACTCCCCTGAATGTGCGCTCGCCTGAGTGAGGACTACCCTGAGTGTGCACTCCCCTAAATGAACATTCCCCTGTTTGTGTGCTCACCTGAGTGTGCACTCCCCAGTGGGTGCACTCCACTGAGTGAGCACTATCCTGAGTGTGCACTCCCCTGAGTGTGCACTCTCCAGAGGGAGGACTCCCCTGAGTGTGCACTCCCCTGAGTGAGCACTCCCCTGAGTGTGCACTCCTCTTAGTTCGCACTCTCCTGAGAGAAGACTCCCCTGAGTCGGCACTCCCCTGAGTGAGCGCTCCCCTGAGTGTGCTCTCACCTGAGAGTGCACTCGCCTGAGTGAGGACTACTCTGAGTGTGCACTCCCCTGATTGTGGACTCGCCTGAGTGAGGGCTCCCCTGAGTGTGCTCTTCCATGTGTGAGCGCTCAACTCAGTGGCCACTCCCCTGTGTGAGCGCTCCCCTGACTGTGCACTCCCCTGTGTGTGCACTCCCTTGAGTGAGGACACCCCTGAGTGTGCACTCCCCTAAATGAGCACTCCCCTTCGTGTACACTCCCCTGAGTAAGCCAGTGAAACCCGTTTTGAGCCAGTCTGGTCCGGTTTAAGCCGGACTGGTCGGGTCTGAGCTGGTCAACGCCGGTTTGAGGCGGTCTGTTCCAGTTTGATCCGGTTTAAGCGGGTACGGTCCGGTGTGATCCGGTTGAGCCGGTCCGGTCCAGTTTGATCCTGTTTGAGCCATCTGCTCCAGTTTGATCTGGTTTGAGCCGGTCAATATCGGTTTGAGTCCGGTTTGAGCCGGACAAAACCGGATTTAGCGGGTCTAGCCGGTCTGGTCCGGATTGATCCCTTTTGAGCCGGTCTCATCTGGTTTGATCCGATTTTAGTCCATGTGGTCCAGTTTGAGCCGGTTTGCGCCAGTCTGGTCCGGTTTGAGTACGATTTGAGCCGGTCAAAACCGGTTTGAGCCGTTCTGCTCTGTTTTGAGTTGGTCAAAACCGGTTTGAGATGGTCTGTTCCGGTTTGAGTCCAGCCTGAACCGGTCAAAACCGGTTTTAGCCGCTCTGATACGGTTTGATCGGGTTTGAGTCGGTCTGGTCCAGTTTGAGCCGGTCAAAACCGGTTTGATCCAGTCTAGTCCGGTTTCTGTCTGGTTGGAGCCAGTCAACACCAGTTTGAGACGGTCTGGTCCGGTTTGAGTCCGGTTTGAACTGGTCATAACCGGTTTGAGCCGGTGTGGTCTGGTTTAAGCCGGTTTTAGATTTCCTGGTCCGGTTTGAGTCCGGTTTGAGCCAGACAAACCTGGTTTGATCCGGTATAAGCCGGTCTGGTCCAGTTTGAGACGTTGAAAACCGGTTTGAGCGAGTCTGGTCCGGTTTTATCCTGTCTCATCCGGTCAAAGCCGGTTTGAGCCGTTCTCGTCGGGTTTGAGCCAGTCAAAACGGGTTTGAGAAGGTCTGGTGCGGTTTGAGTCCGGTTTGAGACGCTCAAAACCGGTTTGAGCCGATCTGGTCCGGTTTGAGTCCGATTTGAGCCGTAAACACCAGTTTGAGAGGGTCTGCTCCGGTTTGAGTGCGGTCTGAGCTGGTCATAACCGGGTAGAGCCGGTCTAGTCTGCTTTGAGCCGGTCAAAACCGGTTTGAGCCGGTCTGGTCCGGTTTTAGCCGGTCTGTACGGGTTTGAGTCGGTCAAAACCGGTTTGAGGCGGTCTCGTCCCCTTTCAGCCAGTCTGGTCGGGTTTGAGCCGGTCAAAACCGGTTTGAGCCGGTGTGGTCCTGTTTCAGTCTGGTTTGAGGTGGTGAAATTCGGTTTGTGTTGCTCTGGTCCGATTTGAGCCGATCAAACTGGTTTGATCTGGTCTGGTCCGGTTTGATCCGGTTTAAGCTGGTCTGGTCCGGTTTGATTCTGTTGAGTCGGTATGGTCTGGTTTGAGCCGTTCAAAACAGGTTTGAGCCGGTCTGGTCCGGATTGAGTCTGGTTTGAGCCGGTCAACACTGGTTTGAGCCGGTCTGGTCCAGTTTGAGTCAGGTTTGAGCCGTTCAAAATCTCTTTGTGCTGCTCTGCTCTGATTTGAGCCGGTCTATTCCGGTTTCAGTCCGGTTTGAACAGGTCTACTCCGGTTTTAGCCGGTCTGGTAGGGTTTGCGCCGGTCAAAACTGGTTTGAGCCTGTCTGGTCCGGTTGCAGAGAGTCTGGTCGCGTTTGAGCCCATCAAAACCGGTTTGTGCCAGTCTGGTCTGATTTGACCCGGTCAAAACCGGTTTGAGGCAGTCTCCTCCCATTTCAGCCAGTCTGGTCGGGTTTGAGCCGTTAAAAACTGGTTTGAGCCGGTCTGGTCCGGTTTGATCCGGTTTCAGCGGTTCTGCTCCGGTTTGATCCGGTTTGAGCTGGTATGGTCCGCTTTGATCTTGCTGATCCAGTCTGGTCTTGTTTGAGCCGGTCCAATCCGGTTTGAGCCGGTTTCGTCCGGTTTCAGCCGGTCTGGCCGGGTTTGAGCCAGTCAAAACGGGTTTGAGACGGTCTGGTGCGGTTTGAGTCCAGATTGAGCCAGTTTGGTCCTTGTCCAGTTTGAGCCGATCAAAACCGATTTGAGCCTGTCTGAGCCCGTCTGGTCCGGTTTGATCTGGTCTAATAAGGTCAAAACTGGTTTGAGCCGGTGAAAACCGGTTTTAGCCGGATTTTAGTGGTTTGAGCCGGTCAAAAGCGGTTTGAGCCGGTCAAAACCGGATTGAGCCAGTCAAAACCGGTTTGATACGGTCTGGTCTTGTTTGAGCCGGTCAAAACCGTTTTTAGTCGGTCTGGCCCAGTTTTAGCCGATCTGGGCCCATTTGGTCCGGTTTGACCCGGTAACAGCCTTTCTTGGCCTGTCTGGTCTGGTTTGATCCGGTGTGAGCTGGTCTGGTCCTGTTTGATCTGGTGTCATCCGGTCAAAACCGGTTTGAGCAGGTCTCGTCCGGTTTGAGCTGGTCTGCTCTGGTTTGAGCCGGTGAAAACCGGTTTGAGCCGGTCTGGTCTGGTTTGAGCCGGTCAAAACAGGTTTGTGGCCCACTTTTAGCCGGTCTGGACCCGTCTGGTCCGGTTTGCTCCGGCTTCAGCTGTTCTGGGCTGGTCTGGTGCGGTTTCATCCGGTTTGAGCCGGTCTGGTCTGGTTTTATCATGTCTCATCCGGTCAAAACCGGTTTGAGACAGTCTCTTCTAGTTTCAGCCGATCAAAACCGGTTTGAGGTAGTGTGGTCTGGTTTGAGATGGTCTGGTCTGGTTTGAGCCAGTCAAAACCTGATTGAGCCGGTTTGGCCCGCTTTTAGCCTGTCTGGGCCGGTCTGGTTCGATTTGAGCCAGTTTGAGACGGTTTGTGCCGATCTGATCCGGTATGATCCGGTTTGAGAAGGTCTGGTACAGTTTGATCCGGTCTAATCCGATCAAAACCGGTTTGAGCCGGTCAGGTCTGGTTTGAGCCGGTCAAAACAGGTTCAAGTCGGTCTGGTCTGGTTTGAGCTGCTCAAAATAGGTTTGAGCCGGTTTGGTCCACTTTGATCTGATTGAGCCAGTCTGGTCTGGTTTGAGCCGGTCCAAACCAGTTTGAGCCAGTCTCGTCCGGTTTCAGCCGGTCTGGTCAGGATTGAGCCGGTCAAAACGGGTTTGAGACGGTCTGGTCCGGATTGAGTCCGGTTTGATCCAGTCAAAACCGGTTTGAGGCTGTCTGGATCGGTTTGAGCTGGTCAAAAGTGGTTTGTGACCGGTTTGAGCCGGTCTGGCCCGGTTTGAGCTGTTCGGGTCCGGTTTGAATCCGGTTTGAGCCAGTCAAAACCGGTTTGAGCCGGTCTGGTCCGGTTTGATCTGGTTTGAGCGATTCTGGTCCTGTTTGATCCTGTTTGAGCCGGTCTGCTCCGCTTTGATCTGATTGAGCCAGTATGTTCTGGTTTGAGCTTGTCGAAACTTGTTTGAGCTGGTCTCATCCGGTTTCAGCTGGTCTGGTCGGGGTTGAGCCGGTCAAAAAGGGTTTGAGACGGTCTCGTCCGGTTTGAGCCGGTAAAAACATGACTGAGGCGGTTTGGCTCGGTTTTAGCCTGTCTGGGCCGGTCTGGTTCTGTTTGAGCCGGTTTCAGTCGGTTTGTGCCTGTCTGGTCCGGTATGATCCGGTTTGAGGAGGTCTGGTCCGGTTTGATCCGGTCTAATCCGGTTAAAACCGGTTTGAGCCGGTCTGGTCTGGTTTGAGCCGGTCAAAACAGGTTCGAGCCAGTCTGGTCTGGTTTGAGCCAGACAAAATAGGTTCGAGCCGGTTTGGCCCGGTTTTAGGCGGTCTCATCTGGTCTGGTCCCGTTTGATCCGGTTTGAGCCGGTCTGTTCTGGCTTGAGCCGGTCAAACCCGGTTTGAGCCGGTATGGTCTGGTTTGAGCCGGTCAAAATAGGTTTGAGACGGTTTGGCCTGATTTTAGTCGGTCTGGGCTGGTCTGGTCCAGTTTGATCCGGTGTCTTCTGGTCAAAACCGGTTTGAGCCAGTCTGGTCCGGTTTGAGCCGCTCTGGTCTTGTTTGAGCCAATCAAAACCATCTCAGGCCGGTCAAAACCGGTTTGAGCCGGTGTGGTCTGGTTTGAGCCAGTCAAAACCGGTTTGTGTCCCGGTTTTAGCCGGTCTGGCCCGGTCAGTTCCGGATTGCTCCGGCTTCAGCTGTTCGTGGCTGGTCTGGTGCGGTTTCATCTGGTTTGAGCTGGTCTGGTCCGGGTTTATCCTGTCTCAACCGGTCAAAACCGGTTTGAGCCAGTCTGGTCTAGTTTGTGCCGGTCAAAACTGGTTTGAGCCTGTCTGGTCTGGTTTGAGCCGGTCTGGGCCGGTCTGGTCTGGTTTGATCCGGTTTCAGCCGGTCTGGGCCTGTCTGGTCCGGTTTGATCTGGTTTGAGAAGGTCTGGTCTGGTTTTGTACGGTCTCATCCGGTCAAAACCGGTTTGAGCCAGTCTGGTCTGGTTTGAGCCGGTGTGGTCTGGTTTGTGCCGGTCAAAACCTGATTGAGCCGGTTTGGCCCGGTTTTAGCCTGTCTGGGCCGGTCTGGTCCAGTTTCAGGCGGTTTGAGCCGGTATGTGCCGGTCTGTTCTGGTATGATCCTGTTTGAGAAGGTCTGGTCCGGTTTGGTACTGTCTAATCTGGTCAAAACCGGTTTGAGCTGGGCTGGTCTGGTTTGAGCCGGTCAAAACAGGTTCGAGTCGGTCTGGTCTGATTTGAGCTGGTCAAAATAGGTTTTAGCCGGTTTGGCCCGGTTTTATGCGGTCTGGGCCGGTCTGGTCCCGTTTCATCTGGTTTGAGCCGGTCTGGTCTGGTTTGATCCAGTCAAAACCGGTTTGTGGCCCGGTTTAAGCCGTTCTGGGCCAGTCTTGTCCGGTTTGCACCGGCTTCAGCTGTTCTGGTCTGGTCTGGTGCGGTTTCATCTGGTTTGAGCCGGTCAAAACCGGTTTGAGCCGGTCAAAACCGGTTTGAGCCATTCTGGTCTGGTTTGAGCCGGTCTGGTGTGGTTTGAAAAGGGTGAAAACCGGTTTGTGGCCCAGTTTTAGGCGGTCTGGGCTGGTCTGGTCAGGTTTGATTCGATTTTAGCCAGCCTAGGCCAGTCTGATTCAGTTTGATCCGGTCTCATCCGGTCAAAACCGGTTTTAGCCGGTCAATACCAGTTTGAGCCAGTCTGGTCTGGTTTGAGCCGGTCAAAACTGGTTGGTGGCCCGGTTTTAGCCGGTCTGGGCCGGTCTGGACCGGTTTGACCGGTTTCAGCTGGTCTGGGCCAGTCGAGTCCGGTTTGATCCGGTCAAAACCGCTTTGCGCTGTTCAAAACCGGTTTGAGCTGGTCTTTTCTGGTTTGAACCCGTCAAAAGCGGTTTGTGGCCCAGTTTTAGGCGGTCTGGGCCGGTCTAGTCTGGTGTGTTCTGATTTTAGCCGGTCTGGGCCGGTCTAATTCGGTTTGATCTCGTCTCATCTGGTCAAAACCGGTTTTAGCCCATCAAAACAGGTTTCAGCCGGTCTTGTGTGGTTTTAGCAGGTCAAAACCGGTTTCAGCCTGTCTGGTCTGGTTTGAGCTGGTCTGGTCTGGTTTGAGCCGGTCAAAACCGGTTTGAGCCGGTTTGGTCTGGTTGAAGCCGGTCAAAACCGATTCGAGCCTATCTGAGACGGTCTGGTCCGGTTTGATCCGGTCTAATCAGGTCAAAAGCGGTTTGAGTCAGTGAAAACAGGTTTTAGCCGGTCTGGAGTGGTTTGAGCCGGTCAAAACCGGTTCGAGCCGGTCAAAACCGGATTGAGGCGGTTTGGTCTGGTTGGAACCCGTCAAATGGATTCGAGCCTGTCTGAGCCAGTCTGGTCCGATTTGATCCGTTCTAATCAGGTCAAAAGCGGTTTGAGCCGGTGATAACCGGTTTTAGCCGGTCTGGAGTGGTTTGAGCCGGTCAAAACCGGTTTGAGTCGGTCAAAACTGGATTAAGCCAGTCAAAACCGGTTTGAACCGGTTTGGTCTGGTTTCAGCCGGTCAAAACCGGTTTGAGCCAGTCTGGCCTGGTTTTAGCCAGTCTGGTCCGGTCTGGTCCGGTTTCATCTGGTGTCAGCCTTTCTGGGCCTGTCTGGTCCGGTTTGATCCGGTGTGAGCCGGTCTTGTCCGGATTGATCCGGTGTCATCCGGTCAAAACCGGTTTGAGCCGGTCTGCTCCAGTTTGAGCCGGTCTGGTCTGTTTTGAGCCGGTCAAAAACGGCTAAGGCTAGTCAAAACCGGTTTGAGCCGGTCTGGTCTGGTTTGAGCCTGTCAAAACCGGTTTGTGGCCCGGTTTTAGCCCGTCTGGCCCGGTCTGGTCAGGTTTGATCCAGTTTCAGCCAGTCTGACCCAGTCTGGTCTGGTTTGAGCCGGTCAAAATAGGTTTGAGCCGGCTTGTTCCGGTTTTAGGCGGTCTGGGCCGTTCTGGTCTGGTTTGATCTGGTTTTAGCCGGTCTTGGCTCATCTGGTCCGGTTTGATCCGGTCTCATATGGTCAAAATCGGTTTCAGCCAGTCAATACCTGTTTGAGCCGGTCTGGTGTGGTTTGAGCCGGTCAAAACCGGTTTGAGCCTGTCAAAAGCGGTTCGAGCCTTTCTAAACAGGTTTGAGCCGGTCAAAACCGGATTAAAACGGTCTGGTCTGATTTGAGCTGGTAAAAACTGCTATGAGCCGGTCAAAAGCTGTATGAGCTGTTCCAGTCTGGTTTTAGCTGGTCTGGTCTGGTTTGAGCCGGAGAAACAGGTTCGTGGCCCAGTTTTAGGTGGTTTGGGCCGGTCTGGTCTGGTTTGATCCGATATTAGCTGGGCTGGGCCGGTCTGATTCGGTTTGATCCTGTCTCATCCGGTTAAACCCGGTTTCAGCCGGTCTGGTGTGGTTTGAGCAGGTCAAAACCCGTTTGAGCCAGTCTGGTCTGGTTTGAGCAGGTCTGGTCTGGTTTGAGCCGGTCAAAACCCGTTCAAGCCGGTCAAAACCGGTTTGAATCGGTTTGGTCTGGTTGAAGCTAGTCAAAACAGATTCGAGCCTGTCTGAGCCGGTCTGGTCCGGTTTGATCCGGTCTAATCAGGTCAAAACCGGTTTGAGGCGGTGAAAATCGGTTTAAGCCGGTCTGGAGTGGTTTGAGCCAGTCAAAACCTGTTTGAGATGGTCAAAACAAGATTGAGCCTGTCAAAACCGGTTTGAAGCGTTCTGGTCTGGTTTGCGCTGGTCAAAACCGGATTGAGCCGGTCTGGCCCGGTTTTAGCTGGACTGGGCCGGTCTGGTCCGGTGTCATACGGTTTCAGCCAGTGTGGGCCTGTCTGGTTCGCTTTCATCCGGTGTGAGCCAGTCTGGTCAGGTTTGATCCGGTGTCATCCGTTCAAAACCGGTTTGAGCCGTTCTGGTCCGGTTTGAGCCGGTATGGTCTGGTTTGAGCCGGTCAAAACCGGCTCAGGCCGGTGAAAACCAGTTTGAGCTGGTCTGGTCCGGTTTGAGCCTCTCAAAACCGGTTTGTGGCCCGGTTTTATCCGGTCAGGGCGGGTCTCCTCCGGTTTCCTCCGGCTTCAGCTGTTCTGGGCCGGTCTTGTGCGGTTTCATCTGGTTTGACCCTGTCCGGTCCGGTTTTATCCTGTCTCATCCCGTCAAAACTGCATTGAGCCAGTCTGGTCTGGTTTGAGCCGGTCAAAACGGGTTTGAGCCGGTCTGGTCTGGTTTGAGGCAGTCTTGTCTGGTTTGAGCCGGTCAAAATCGGCTCAGGTCGGTCATAACCGGTTTGAGCTGGTCTCGTCCCGTTTGAAGCGGTCAAAACTGGTTTGTGGCCCAGTTTTAGGCGGTCTGGGCCGGTCTGGTCCAGTTTGATCCGATTTTAGCCGGTCTGGGCAGGTCTCATTTGGTTTGATCCGGTCTCACCCGGTCAAAACCGGTTTTAGCCAGTCAAAACCGTTTTCAGCCGGACTTGTGTGGTTTCAGCAGGTCAAAACCAGTTTGAGCCGGTCAACACCGGATTGAGCCGGTCTGCTCTGGTTTGAGATGATCAAAACCGGTTCGAGCCTGTCAAAACCTGTTTGAGCCGGTCTGGTCTGGTTGAAGCCAGTCAAAACTTATTCGAGCCTGTCTGAGCCGGTCTGGTCCGGTTTGATCCAGTCTAATCAGGTCAAAACCGGTTTGAGCCGGTGAAAACCGGTTTTAGCTGGTCGGGAGTGGTTTGAACTGCTGAAAACTGGTTTGAGCCGGTCAAAACCGGATTGAGACAGTCAAAACCGGTTTGAAACGGTCTGGTCTGGTTTGAGCCAGTGAAAACCGGTTTGAGCCAGTCTGGCCCGGTTGTGGCCGGTCTGGGCCGGTCTGGTCCATTTTGATCCGGTTTCAGCCGTTCTGGGCCTGTCTGGTCCGGTGTGATCCGCTGTGAGCTGGTCTGGTCCGGTTTGATCTGAAGTCATCTGGTCAAAACCGGATTGAGCCGGTCTGGTCCGGTTTGAGCTGTTCTGGTCTGGATAGAGCCGGTCAAAACCAGTTGGTGGCCAGGTTTTAGCCGGTCTGGGCCGGTCTGCTCCGGTTTGATCCGTTTTCAGCTGGTCTGGGCCGGTCGAGTCCTCTTTGATTCGGACAAAACCGCTTTGAGCTGGTCAAACTCGGTTTGAGCCTGTCTGTTCTGGTTTGAGCCGGTCTGGTCTGGTTTGATCCGGTCAATACTGGCTCAGGTCGTTCAAAGCGGTTTGAGCCTGTCTGGTCTGGTTTGAACCGATCAAAACTGGTTTCTGGTCCAGTTTTAGGAGGTCTGGGCCAGTCTGGTCTGGTTTGATCTGACGTTAGCCGGTCCGGGCTGGTCTGATTCTGTTTGATCAGGTCTCATCCAGTCAAAACTGATTTTAGCCGGTCAAAACCGGTTTCAGCCCGTCTGGTGTGGTTTGAGCAGGTCAAAACCAGTTTGAGCCGGTCTAGTCTGGATTGAGCCAGTCTGGTCTGGTTTGAGCCAGTCAACATGGTTCGAGCCAGTTTGGTCTGGTTGAAGCCACTCAAAACCGATTCTAGCCTGTCTGTGCCCGTCTGGTTCGGTTTGATCCGGTGTAATAAGTTCAAAACCGTTTTGAGCCGGTGAAAACCGGTTTTAGCCGGTCTGGAGTGGTTTGAGCTGGTCCAAAACGGTTTGAGCTGGTGAAAACCGGGTTGAGCCAGTCAAAACTGGTTTGAAACGGTCTGGCCAGGTTTGAGCCGGTCACAACCGGTTTGTGCCGGTCTGGCCTGGTTTTAGCTGGTCTGGGCCGGTCTGGACCGGTTTGATCCGGTTTCAGCCTGTCAGGGCCTGTCTGGTCCGGTTTGATCCGGTGTGAGCCGGTCTGGTCCGGTTTGATCCGGTGTCATCCGGTCAAAACCGGTTTCAGCCGGTCTGGTCCGGTTTGAGATGGTCTGGTCTGGTTTGAGCCAGTCAAAACCGGTTTGAACCAGTCTGATCTGGTTTGAGCTTCTCAAAACAGGTTTGTGGCCCAGTTTTAGCTGGTCTGGGTCGGTCTGGTCCGGTTTGTTCCAGCTTCAGCTGTTCTTGGCTGGTCTGGTGCGGTTTCATCCGGTTTGAGCTGGTCTGGTCCGGTTTTATCGTGTCTCATTCGGTCAAAACTGGTTTGAGCCAGTCTGGACTGGTTTGAGCCGGTGAAAACCGGTTTGAGCCGGTCTGGTCTGGTTTGAGCCGGTCAAAACCGGTTTGAGCCGATTTGGCCCGGTTTTAGCCGGTCTGGGCCGGTCTTTTCCGGATTGATCCGGTTTCAGCCAGTCTGGTCCGGTTTGATCCGGTCTCATCCGGTCAAAACCGGTTTGAGCCGGTCTGGTCTTGTTTGAGCCAGTCTGGTCTTGTTTGAGATGGTCAAAACCTGATTGAGCCGGTTTGGCCCGGTTTTAGCCTGTCAGGGCCGGTCTGGTTCGGTTTGAGCCGGTTTGAGCTGGTTTGTGCTGGTCTGGTCCGGTATGATCCGGTTTGGGAAGGTCTGGTCCCGTTTGATCTGGTCTAATCCTGTCAAAACGGGTTTGAGCCGGTCAGGTCCTGGTTTGAGCCGGTCAAAACAGGTTCGACACGGTATGGTCTGGTTTGAGCCAGTCAAAACAAGTTTGAGCCGGTTTGGCATGGTTTTAGGCGGTCTGGGCCTGTCTGGTCCGGTTTCATCCGGTTTAAGCCGATCTGGTCTTGTTTGAGCCGGTCAAAACTGGTTTGAGACAGTCTGGTGTGGTTTGAGCCGGTCAAAATAAGTTTGAGCAGCTTTGGCCCGGTTTTAGGTGGTCTGGGCCGGTCTGGATCAGTTTGATCCGGTTTTAGCCGGTCTGGGCCCCTCTGGTCCAGTTTGATCCGGTCTCATCTGGTCAAAATCGGTTTCAGCCAGTCAAAACCGGTTTGAGCTGGTCTGGTGTGGTTTGAGACGGACAAAACTGGTTAGAGCTGGTCAAAACCTGTTCGAGCTGTTCAAAACCGGTTTGAGCCAGTCAAAACCGGATTGAACCGGTCTGGTCAGGTTTGAGCCGGTCAATACCAGTTTGAGCCGGTCAAAACCGGATTGAGCCAGTGAAAACCGGTTTGAACCATTCTGGTCTGGTTTGAGCTGGTCATAACCGGTTTGAGCCGGTCTGGCCCGGTTTTAACCGGTCTGGGCCGGTCTGGTCCGGTTTGATCCGGTTTCAGCCAGTCTGGGCCTCTCTGGTCCGGTTTGATCCGGTTAGAGCACGGTCTGGTCCTGTTTGATCCGGTCTCATCCGGTAAAAACCGGTTTTAGCCGGTCAAAAACCGGTTTGAGCCAGTCTGGTCCGGTTTGAGGCGGTCAAAACCAGCTCAGGCCGGTCAAATTCGGTTTCAGCCGGTCTGGTCTGGTTTGAGCCGGACAAAACCGGTTTGTGGCCCGGTTTTAGCGGGTCTGGGCCGGTCTGGTCTGCTTTGATCCGGTTTCAGATGGTCTGGCCGGTCAAGTCCGGTTTGATTCGGTCAAAACCGCTTTGAGCCGGTCAAAACGGGTTTGAGGCGGTCTGTTCTGGTTTGAGGCGGTCTAGTCTGT
>NW_027328282.1:0-38606 GCF_047675955.1 Chlorocebus sabaeus | reverse complement strand
TGGAAGCCCATAGAGGCCTATGGTGAAAAAGGAAATATCTTCCATTCAAAACTGGAAAGAAGCTTTCTCAGAAACTGCTCTGTGTTCTGTGAATTCATCTCACAGAGTTACATCTTTCCCTTCAAGAAGCCTTTCGCTAAGGCTGTTCTTGTGGAATTGGCAAAGGGATATTTGGAAGCCCATAGAGGCCTATGGTGAAAAAGGAAATATCTTCCGTTCAAAACTGGAAAGAAGCTTTCTGAGAAACTGCTCTGTGTTCTGTTAATTCAACTCACAGAGTTACATCTTTCCCTTCAAGAAGCCTTTCGCTAAGGCTGTTCTTGTGGAATTGGCAAAGGGATATTTGGAAGCCCATAGATGGCTATGGTGAAAAAGGAAATATCTTCCGTTCAAAACTGGAAAGAAGCTTTCTGAGAAACTGCTCTGTGTTCTGTTAATTCATCTCACAGAGTTACATCTTTCCCTTCAAGAAGCCTTTCGCTAAGGCTGTTCTTGTGGAATTGGCAAAGGGATATTTGGAAGCCCATAGAGGCCTATGGTGAAAAACGAAATATCTTCCGTTCAAAACTGGAAAGAAGCTTTCTGAGAAACTGCTCTGTGTTCTGTTAATTCATCCCACAGAGTTACATTTTTCCCTTCAAGAAGCCTTTCGCTAAGGCTATTCTTGTGGAATTGGCAAAGGGATATTTGGAAGCCCATAGACGGCTAAGGTGAAAACGGAAATATCTTCCTTTCAAAACTGGAAAGAAGCTTTCTGAGAAACTGCTCTGTGTTCTGTTAATTCATCTCACAGGGTTACATCTTTCCCTTCAAGAAGCCTTTCGCTAAAGCTGTTCTTGTGGAATTGGCAAAGCGATATTTGGAAGCCCATAGAGGGCTATGGTGAAAAAGGAAATATCTTCCGTTCAAAACTGGAAAGAAGCTTTCTGAGAAACTGCTCTGTGTTCTGTGAATTCATCTCACAGAGTTACATCTTTCCCTTCAAGAAGCCTTTCGCTAAGGCTGTTCTTGTGGAATTGGCAAAGGGTTATTTGGAAGCCCATAGAGGCCTATGGTGAAAAAGGAAATATCTTCCGTTCAAAACTGGAAAGAAGCTTTCTGAGAAACTGCTCTGTGTTCTCTGAATTCATCTCACAGAGTTACATCTTTCCCTTCAAGAAGCCTTTCGCTAAGGCTGTTCTTGTGGAATTGGCAAAGGGATATTTGGAAGCCCATAGAGGGCTATGGTGAAAAAGGAAATATCTTCCGTTCAAAACTGGATAGAAGCTTTCTGAGAAACTGCTCTGTGTTCTGTGAATTCATCTCACAGAGTTACATCTTTCCCTTCAAGAAGCCTTTCGCTAAGTCTGTTCTTGTGGAATTGGCAAAGCGATATTTGGAAGCCCATAGAGGCCTATGGTGAAAAAGGACATATCTTCCGTTCAAAACTGGAAAGAAGCTTTCTGAGAAACTGCTCTGTGTTCTGTGAATTCATCTCACAGAGTTACATCTTTCCCTTCAAGAAGCCTTTCGCTAAGGCTGTTCTTGTGGAATTGGCAAAGGGATATTTGGAAGCCCATAGAGGGCTATGGTGAAAAAGGAAATATCTTCCGTTCAAAACTGGAAAGAAGCTTTCTGAGAAACTGCTCTGTGTTCTGTTAATTCATCTCACAGAGTTACATCTTTCCCTTCAAGAAGCCTTTCGCTAAGGCTGTTCTTGTGGAATTGGCAAAGGGATATTTGGAAGCCCATAGAGGCCTATGGTGAAAAACGAAATATCTTCCGTTCAAAACTGGAAAGAAGCTTTCTGAGAAACTGCTCTGTGTTCTGTTAATTCATCCCACAGAGTTACATTTTTCCCTGCAAGAAGCCTTTCGCTAAGGCTATTCTTGTGGAATTGGCAAAGGGATATTTGGAAGCCCATAGACGGCTAAGGTGAAAAAGGAAATATCTTCCTTTCAAAATTGGAAAGAAGCTTTCTGAGAAACTGCTCTGTGTTCTGTTAATTCATCTCACAGGGTTACATCTTTCCCTTCAAGAAGCCTTTCGCTAAGGCTGTTCTTGTGGAATTGCCAAAGCGATATTTGGAAGCCCATAGAGGGCTATGGTGAAAAAGGAAATATCTTCCGTTCAAAACTGGAAAAAAGCTTTCTGAGAAACTGCTCTGTGTTCTGTGAATTCATCTCACAGAGTTACATCTTTCCCTTCAAGAAGCCTTTCGCTAAGGCTGTTCTTGTGGAATTGGCAAAGGGATATTTGGAAGCCCATAGAGGGCTATGGTGAAAAAGGAAATATCTTCCGTTCAAAACTGGAAAGAAGCTTTCTGAGAAACTGCTCTGTGTTCTGTTAATTCATCTCACAGAGTTACATCTTTCCCTTCAGGAAGCCTTTGGCTAAGGATGTTCTTGTGGAATTGGCAAAGGGATATTTTGAAGCCCATAGACGGCTATGGTGAAAAAGGAAATATCTTCCGTTCAAAATTGGAAAGAAGCTTTCTGAGAAACTGCTCTGTGTTCTGTGAATTCATCTCACAGAGTTACTTCTTTCCCTTCAAGAAGCCTTTCGCTAAGGCTGTTCTTGTGGAATTGGCAAAGGGATATTTGGAAGCCCATAGAGGCCTATGGTGAAAAAGGAAATATCTTCCGTTCAAAACTGGAAAGAAGCTTTCTCAGAAACTGCTCTGTGTTCTGTGAATTCATCTCACAGAGTTACATCTTTCCCTTCAAGAAGCCTTTCGCTAAGGCTGTTCTTGTGGAATTGGCAAAGGGATATTTGGAAGCCCATAGAGGCCTATGGTGAAAAAGGAAATATCTTCCGTTCAAAACTGGAAAGAAGCTTTCTGAGAAACTGCTCTGTGTTCTGTGAATTCATCTCACAGAGTTACATCTTTCCCTTCAAGAAGCCTTTCGCTAAGGCTGTTCTTGTGGAATTGGCAAAGGGATATTTGGAAGCTCATAGAGGCCTATGGTGAAAAAGGAAATATCTTCCGTTCAAAACTGGAAAGAAGCTTTCTGAGAAACTGCTCTGTGTTCTCTGAATTCATCTCTCGGAGTTACATCTTTCCCTTCAAGAAGCCTTTCGCTAAGGCTGTTCTTGTGGAATTGGCAAAGGGATATTTGGAAGCCCATAGAGGGCTATGGTGAAAAAGGAAATATCTTCCGTTCAAAACTGGAAAGAAGCTTTCTGAAAAACTGCTCTGTGTTCTGTGAATTCATCTCACAGAGTTACATCTTTCCCTTCAAGAAGCCTTTCGCTAAGGCTGTTCTTGTGGAATTGGCAAAGGGATATTTGGAAGCCCATAGAGGCCTATGGTGAAAAAGGAAATATCTTCCATTCAAAACTGGAAAGAAGCTTTCTCAGAAACTGCTCTGTGTTCTGTGAATTCATCTCACAGAGTTACATCTTTCCCTTCAAGAAGCCTTTCGCTAAGGCTGTTCTTGTGGAATTGGCAAAGGGATATTTGGAAGCCCATAGAGGCCTATGGTGAAAAAGGAAATATCTTCCGTTCAAAACTGGAAAGAAGCTTTCTGAGAAACTGCTCTGTGTTCTGTTAATTCAACTCACAGAGTTACATCTTTCCCTTCAAGAAGCCTTTCGCTAAGGCTGTTCTTGTGGAATTGGCAAAGGGATATTTGGAAGCCCATAGAGGGCTATGGTGAAAAAGGAAATATCTTCCGTTCAAAACTGGAAAGAAGCTTTCTGAGAAACTGCTCTGTGTTCTGTTAATTCATCTCACAGAGTTACATCTTTCCCTTCAAGAAGCCTTTCGCTAAGGCTGTTCTTGTGGAATTGGCAAAGGGATATTTGGAAGCCCATAGAGGCCTATGGTGAAAAAGGAAATATCTTCCGTTCAAAACTGGAAAGAAGCTTTCTGAGAAACTGCTCTGTGTTCTGTGAATTCATCTCACAGAGTTACATCTTTCCCTTCAAGAAGCCTTTCGCTAAGGCTGTTCTTGTGGAATTGGCAAAGGGATATTTGGAAGCCCATAGAGGCCTAAGGTGAAAAAGGAAATATCTTCCATTCAAAACTGGAAAGAAGCTTTCTGGGAAACTGCTCTGTGTTCTGTGAATTCATCTCACAGAGTTACATCTTTCCCTTCAAGAAGCCTTTGGCTAAGGCTGTTCTTGTGGAATTGGCAAAGGGATATTTGGAAGCCCATAGAGGCCTATGGTGAAAAAGGAAATATCTTCCGTTCAAAACTGGAAAGAAGCTTTCTGAGAAACTGCTCTGTGTTCTGTTAATTCAACTCACAGAGTTACATCTTTCCCTTCAAGAAGCCTTTCGCTAAGGCTGTTCTTGTGGAATTGGCAAAGGGATATTTGGAAGCCCATAGACGGCTACGGTGAAAAAGGAAATATCTTCCGTTCAAAATTGGAAAGAAGCTTTCTGAGAAACTGCTCTGTGTTCTGTGAATTCATCTCACAGAGTTATATCTTTCCCTTCAAGAAGCCTTTCGCTAAGGCTGTTCTTGTGGAATTGGCAAAGGGATATTTGGAAGCCCAAAGGGTCCTATGGTGAAAAAGGAAATATCTTCCGTTCAAAACTGGAAAGAAGCTTTCTGAGAAACAGCTCTGTGTTCTCTGAATTCATCTCACGGAGTTACATCTTTCCCTTCAAGAAGCCTTTGGCTAAGGCTGCTCTTGTGGAATTGGCAAAGGGATATTTGGAAGCCCATAGAGGGCTATGGTGAAAAAGGAAATATCTTCCGTTCAAAACTGGAAAGAAGCTTTCTGAGAAACTGCTCTGTGTTCTGTGAATTCATCTCACAGAGTTACATCTTTCCCTTCAAGAAGCCTTTCGCTAAGGCTGTTCTTGTGGAATTGGCAAAGGGATATTTGGAAGCCCATAGAGGCCTATGGTGAAAAAGGAAATATCTTCCGTTCAAAACTGGAAAGAAGCTTTCTGAGAAACTGCTCTGTGTTCTCTGAATTCATCTCACGGAGTTACATCTTTCCCTTCAAGAAGCCTTTCGCTAAGGCTGTTCTTGTGGAATTGGCAAAGGGATATTTGGAAGCCCATAGAGGGCTATGGTGAAAAAGGAAATATCTTCCGTTCAAAACTGGAAAGAAGCTTTCTGAGAAACTGCTCTGTGTTCTGTTAATTCATCTCACAGAGTTACATCTTTCCCTTCAAGAAGCCTTTCGCTAAGGCTGTTCTTGTGGAATTGGCAAAGGGATATTTGGAAGCCCATAGAGGCCTATGGTGAAAAACGAAATATCTTCCGTTCAAAACTGGAAAGAAGCTTTCTGAGAAACTGCTCTGTGTTCTGTTAATTCATCCCACAGAGTTACATTTTTCCCTTCAAGAAGCCTTTCGCTAAGGCTATTCTTGTGGAATTGGCAAAGGGATATTTGGAAGCCCATAGACGGCTAAGGTGAAAACGGAAATATCTTCCTTTCAAAACTGGAAAGAAGCTTTCTGAGAAACTGCTCTGTGTTCTGTTAATTCATCTCACAGGGTTACATCTTTCCCTTCAAGAAGCCTTTCGCTAAGGCTGTTCTTGTGGAATTGGCAAAGCGATATTTGGAAGCCCATAGAGGGCTATGGTGAAAAAGGAAATATCTTCCGTTCAAAACTGGAAAGAAGCTTTCTGAGAAACTGCTCTGTGTTCTGTGAATTCATCTCACAGAGTTACATCTTTCCCTTCAAGAAGCCTTTCGCTAAGGCTGTTCTTGTGGAATTGGCAAAGGGTTATTTGGAAGCCCATAGAGGCCTATGGTGAAAAAGGAAATATCTTCCGTTCAAAACTGGAAAGAAGCTTTCTGAGAAACTGCTCTGTGTTCTCTGAATTCATCTCACAGAGTTACATCTTTCCCTTCAAGAAGCCTTTCGCTAAGGCTGTTCTTGTGGAATTGGCAAAGGGATATTTGGAAGCCCATAGAGGGCTATGGTGAAAAAGGAAATATCTTCCGTTCAAAACTGGATAGAAGCTTTCTGAGAAACTGCTCTGTGTTCTGTGAATTCATCTCACAGAGTTACATCTTTCCCTTCAAGAAGCCTTTCGCTAAGTCTGTTCTTGTGGAATTGGCAAAGCGATATTTGGAAGCCCATAGAGGGCTATGGTGAAAAAGGACATATCTTCCGTTCAAAACTGGAAAGAAGCTTTCTGAGAAACTGCTCTGTGTTCTGTGAATTCATCTCACAGAGTTACATCTTTCCCTTCAAGAAGCCTTTCGCTAAGGCTGTTCTTGTGGAATTGGCAAACGGATACTAGGAAGCCAATAGAGGGCTATGGTGAAAAAGGAAATATCTTCCGTTCGAAGCTGGAAAGAAGCTTTCTGAGAAACTGCTCTGTGTTCTGTGAATTCATCTCACAGAGTTACATCTTTCCCTTCAAGAAGCCTTTCGCTAAGGCTGTTCTTGTGGAATTGGCAAACGGATACTTGGAAGCCCATAGAGGGCTATGGTGAAAAAGGAAATATCTTCCGTTCGAAGCTGGAAAGAAGCTTTCTGAGAAACTGCTCTGTGTTCTGTGAATTCATCTCACAGAGTTACATCATTCCCTTCAAGAACCTTTCGCTAAGGCTGTTATTGTGGAATTGGCAAAGGGATATTTGGAAGCCCATAGAGGGCTATGGTGAAAAAGGAAATATCTTCCGTTCAAAACTGGAAAGAAGCTTTCTGAGAAACTGCTCTGTGTTCTGTGAATTCATCTCACAGAGTTACATCTTTCCCTTCAAGAAGCCTTTCGCTAAGGCTGTTCTTGTGGAATTGGCAAAGCGATATTTGGAAACCCATAGAGGGCTATGGTGTAAGAGGAAATATCTTCCGTTCAAAACTGGAAAGAAGCTTTCTGAGAAACTGCTCTGTGTTCTGTGAATTCATCTCACAGAGTTACATCTTTCCCTTCAAGAAGCCTTTCCCTAAGGCTGTTCTTGTGGAGTTGGCAAAGGGATATTTGGAAGCCCGTAGACGGCTATGGTGAAAAAGGAAATATCTTCCGTTCAAAACTGGAAAGAAGCTTTCTGAGAAACTGCTCTGTGTTCTGTGAATTCATCTCACAGAGTTACATCTTTCCCTTCAAGAAGCCTTGCGCTAAGGCTGTTCTTGTGGAATTGGCAAAGGGATATTTGGAAGCCCAAGGAGGCCTATGGTGAAAAAGGAAATATCTTCCGTTCAAAACTGGAAAGAAGCTTTCTGAGAAACTGCTCTGTGTTCTCTGAATTCATCTCACGGAGTTACATCTTTCCCTTCAGGAAGCCTTTCGCTAAGGCTGTTCTTGTGGAATTGGCAAAGGGATATTTGGAAGCCCATAGAGGGCTATGGTGAAAAAGGAAATAGCTTCCGTTCAAAACTGGAAAGAAGCTTTCTGAGAAACTGCTCTGTGTTCTGTTAATTCATCTCACAGAGTTACATCTTTCCCTTCAAGAAGCCTTTCGCTAAGGCTGTTCTTGTGGAATTCTCAAAGGGATATTTGGAAGCCCAAAGGGTCCTATGGTGAAAAAGTAAATATCTTCCGTTCAAAACTGGAAAGAAGCTTTCTGAGAAACAGCTCTGTGTTCTGTGAATTCATCTCACAGAGTTATATCTTTCCCTTCAAGAAGCCTTTCGCTAAGGCTGTTCTTGTGGAATTGGCAAAGGGATATTTGGAAGCCCTCAGAGGGCTATGGTGAAAAAGGAAATATCTTCCGTTCAAAACTGGAAAGAAGCTTTCTGAAAAACTGCTCTGTGTTCTGTGAATTCATCTCACAGAGTTACATCTTTCCCTTCAAGAAGCCTTTCGCTAAGGCTGTTCTTGTGGAATTGGCAAAGGGATATTTGGAAGCCCTTAGAGGGCTATGGTGAAAAAGGAAATATCTTCCGTTCAAAACTGGAAAGAAGCTTTCTGAGAAACTGCTCTGTGTTCTGTTAATTCAACTCACAGAGTTACATCTTTCCCTTCAAGAAGCCTTTCGCTAAGGCTGTTCTTGTGGAATTGGCAAAGGGATATTTGGAAGCCCATAGACGGCTATGGTGAAAAAGGAAATATCTTCCGTTCAAAACTGGAAAGAAGCTTTCTGAGAAACTGCTCTGTGTTCTGTGAATTCATCTCACAGAGTTACATCTTTCCCTTCAAGAAGCCTTTCGCTAAGGCTGTTCTTGTGGAATTGGCAAAGGGATATTTGGAAGCCCATAGAGGCCTAAGGTGAAAAAGGAAATATCTTCCATTCAAAACTGGAAAGAAGCTTTCTGAGAAACTGCTCTGTGTTCTGTGAATTCATCTCACAGAGTTACATCTTTCCCTTCAAGAAGCCTTTGGCTAAGGCTGTTCTTGTGGAATTGGCAAAGGGATATTTGGAAGCCCATAGAGGCCTATGGTGAAAAAGGAAATATCTTCCGTTCAAAACTGGAAAGAAGCTTTCTGAGAAACTGCTCTGTGTTCTGTTAATTCAACTCACAGAGTTACATCTTTCCCTTCAAGAAGCCTTTCGCTAAGGCTGTTCTTGTGGAATTGGCAAAGGGATATTTGGAAGCCCATAGACGGCTACGGTGAAAAAGGAAATATCTTCCGTTCAAAGCTGGAAAGAAGCTTTCTGAGAAACTGCTCTGTGTTCTGTGAATTCATCTCACAGAGTTACATCTTTCCCTTCAAGAAGCCTTTCGCTAAGGCTGTTCTTGTGGAATTGGCAAAGGGATATTTGGAAGCCCAAAGGGTCCTATGGTGAAAAAGGAAATATCTTCCGTTCAAAACTGGAAAGAAGCTTTCTGAGAAACAGCTCTGTGTTCTCTGAATTCATCTCACGGAGTTACATCTTTCCCTTCAAGAAGCCTTTGGCTAAGGCTGCTCTTGTGGAATTGGCAAAGGGATATTTGGAAGCCCATAGAGGGCTATGGTGAAAAAGGAAATATCTTCCGTTCAAAACTGGAAAGAAGCTTTCTGAGAAACTGCTCTGTGTTCTGTGAATTCATCTCACAGAGTTACATCTTTCCCTTCAAGAAGCCTTTCGCTAAGGCTGTTCTTGTGGAATTGGCAAAGGGATATTTGGAAGCCCATAGAGGCCTATGGTGAAAAAGGAAATATCTTCCGTTCAAAACTGGAAAGAAGCTTTCTGAGAAACTGCTCTGTGTTCTCTGAATTCATCTCACGGAGTTACATCTTTCCCTTCAAGAAGCCTTTCGCTAAGGCTGTTCTTGTGGAATTGGCAAAGGGATATTTGGAAGCCCATAGAGGGCTATGGTGAAAAAGGAAATATCTTCCGTTCAAAACTGGAAAGAAGCTTTCTGAGAAACTGCTCTGTGTTCTGTTAATTCATCTCACAGAGTTACATCTTTCCCTTCAAGAAGCCTTTCGCTAAGGCTGTTCTTGTGGAATTGGCAAAGGGATATTTGGAAGCCCATAGAGGGCTATGGTGAAAAACGAAATATCTTCCGTTCAAAACTGGAAAGAAGCTTTCTGAGAAACTGCTCTGTGTTCTGTTAATTCATCCCACAGAGTTACATTTTTCCCTTCAAGAAGCCTTTCGCTAAGGCTATTCTTGTGGAATTGGCAAAGGGATATTTGGAAGCCCATAGACGGCTAAGGTGAAAACGGAAATATCTTCCTTTCAAAACTGGAAAGAAGCTTTCTGAGAAACTGCTCTGTGTTCTGTTAATTCATCTCACAGGGTTACATCTTTCCCTTCAAGAAGCCTTTCGCTAAGGCTGTTCTTGTGGAATTGGCAAAGCGATATTTGGAAGCCCATAGAGGGCTATGGTGAAAAAGGAAATATCTTCCGTTCAAAACTGGAAAGAAGCTTTCTGAGAAACTGCTCTGTGTTCTGTGAATTCATCTCACAGAGTTACATCTTTCCCTTCAAGAAGCCTTTCGCTAAGGCTGTTCTTGGGGAATTGGCAAAGGGTTATTTGGAAGCCCATAGAGGCCTATGGTGAAAAAGGAAATATCTTCCGTTCAAAACTGGAAAGAAGCTTTCTGAGAAACTGCTCTGCGTTCTCTGAATTCATCTCACAGAGTTACATCTTTCCCTTCAAGAAGCCTTTCGCTAAGCCTGTTCTTGTGGAATTGGCAAAGGGATATTTGGAAGCCCATAGAGGGCTATGGTGAAAAAGGAAATATCTTCCGTTCAAAACTGGATAGAAGCTTTCTGAGAAACTGCTCTGTGTTCTGTGAATTCATCTCACAGAGTTACATCTTTCCCTTCAAGAAGCCTTTCGCTAAGTCTGTTCTTGTGGAATTGGCAAAGCGATATTTGGAAGCCCATAGAGGGCTATGGTGAAAAAGGACATATCTTCCGTTCAAAACTGGAAAGAAGCTTTCTGAGAAACTGCTCTGTGTTCTGTGAATTCATCTCACAGAGTTACATCTTTCCCTTCAAGAAGCCTTTCGCTAAGGCTGTTCTTGTGGAATTGGCAAACGGATACTAGGAAGCCCATAGAGGGCTATGGTGAAAAAGGAAATATCTTCCGTTCGAAGCTGGAAAGAAGCTTTCTGAGAAACTGCTCTGTGTTCTGTGAATTCATCTCACAGAGTTACATCTTTCCCTTCAAGAAGCCTTTCGCTAAGGCTGTTCTTGTGGAATTGGCAAACGGATACTTGGAAGCCCATAGAGGGCTATGGTGAAAAAGGAAATATCTTCCGTTCGAAGCTGGAAAGAAGCTTTCTGAGAAACTGCTCTGTGTTCTGTGAATTCATCTCACAGAGTTACATCATTCCCTTCAAGAACCTTTCGCTAAGGCTGTTATTGTGGAATTGGCAAAGGGATATTTGGAAGCCCATAGAGGGCTATGGTGAAAAAGGAAATATCTTCCGTTCAAAACTGGAAAGAAGCTTTCTGAGAAACTGCTCTGTGTTCTGTGAATTCATCTCACAGAGTTACATCTTTCCCTTCAAGAAGCCTTTCGGTAAGGCTGTTCTTGTGGAATTGGCAAAGCGATATTTGGAAACCCATAGAGGGCTATGGTGTAAGAGGAAATATCTTCCGTTCAAAACTGGAAAGAAGCTTTCTGAGAAACTGCTCTGTGTTCTGTGAATTCATCTCACAGAGTTACATCTTTCCCTTCAAGAAGCCTTTCCCTAAGGCTGTTCTTGTGGAATTGGCAAAGGGATATTTGGAAGCCCGTAGACGGCTATGGTGAAAAAGGAAATATCTTCCGTTCAAAACTGGAAAGAAGCTTTCTGAGAAACTGCTCTGTGTTCTGTGAATTCATCTCACAGAGTTACATCTTTCCCTTCAAGAAGCCTTGCGCTAAGGCTGTTCTTGTGGAATTGGCAAAGGGATATTTGGAAGCCCTAGGAGGCCTATGGTGAAAAAGGAAATATCTTCCGTTCAAAACTGGAAAGAAGCTTTCTGAGAAACTGCTCTGTGTTCTCTGAATTCATCGCACGGAGTTACATCTTTCCCTTCAAGAAGCCTTTCGCTAAGGCTGTTCTTGTGGAATTGGCAAAGGGATATTTGGAAGCCCTTAGAGGGCTATGGTGAAAAAGGAAATATCTTCCGTTCAAAACTGGAAAGAAGCTTTCTGAGAAACTGCTCTGTGTTCTGTTAATTCATCTCACAGAGTTACATCTTTCCCTTCAAGAAGCCTTTCGCTAAGGCTGTTCTTGTGGAATTCTCAAAGGGATATTTGGAAGCCCAAAGGGTCCTATGGTGAAAAAGTAAATATCTTCCGTTCAAAACTGGAAAGAAGCTTTCTGAGAAACAGCTCTGTGTTCTGTGAATTCATCTCACAGAGTTACATCTTTCCCTTCAAGAAGCCTTTCGCTAAGGCTGTTCTTGTGGAATTGGCAAAGGGATATTTGGAAGCCCTCAGAGGGCTATGGTGAAAAAGGAAATATCTTCCGTTCAAAACTGGAAAGAAGCTTTCTGAAAAACTGCTCTGTGTTCTGTGAATTCATCTCACAGAGTTACATCTTTCCCTTCAAGAAGCCTTTCGCTAAGGCTGTTCTTGTGGAATTGGCAAAGGGATATTTGGAAGCCCTTAGAGGGCTATCGTGAAAAAGGAAATATCTTCCGTTCAAAACTGGAAAGAAGCTTTCTGAGAAACTTCTCTGTGTCCTGTTAATTCATCTCACAGAGTTATATCTTTCCCTTCAAGAAGATTTTCGCTAAGGCTGTTCTTGTGGAATTGGCAAAGGGATATTTGGAAGCCCATAGAGACCTATGGTGAAAAAGGAAATATCTTCCGTTCAAAACTGGAAAGAAGCTTTCTGAGAAACTGCTCTGTGTTCTGTTAATTCATCTCAGAGAGTTACATTTTTCCCTTCAAGAAGCCTTTCGCTAAGGCTATTCTTGTGGAATTGGCAAAGGGATATTTGGAAGCCCATAGACGGCTAAGGTGAAAAAGGAAATATCTTCCTTTCAAAACTGGAAAGAAGCTTTCTGAGAAACTGCTCTGTGTTCTGTTAATTCATCACACAGAGTTACATCTTTCCCTTCAAGAAGCCTTTCGCTAAGGCTGTTCTTGTGGAATTGGCAAAGGGATATTTGGAAGCCCATAGAGGGCTATGGTGAAAAAGGAAATATCTTCCGTTTAAAACTGGAAAGAAGCTTTCTGAGAAACTGCTCTGTGTTCTGTGAATTCATCTCACAGAGTTACATCTTTCCCTTCAAGAAGCCTTTCGCTAAGGCTGTTCTTGTGGAATTGGCAAAGGGATATTTGGAAGCCCATAGAGGGCTGTGGTGAAAAAGGAAATATCTTCCGTTCAAAACTGGAAAGAAGCTTTCTGAGAAACTGCTCTGTGTTCTGTGAATTCATCTCACAGAGTTACATCTTTCCCTTCAAGAAGCCTTTCGCTAAGGCTGTTCTTGTGGAATTGGCAAAGGGATATTTGGAAGCCCATAGAGGGCTATGGTGAAAAAGGAAATATCTTCCGTTCAAACCTGGAAAGAAGCTTTCTGAGAAACTGCTCTGTGTTCTCTGAATTCATCTCACAGAGTTACTTCTTTCCCTTCAAGAAGCCTTTCGCTAAGGCTGTTCTTGTGGAATTGGCAAAGGGATATTTGGAAGCCCATAGACGGCTATGGTGAAAAAGGAAATATCTTCCCTTCAAAACTGGAAAGAAGCTTTCTGAAAAACTGGTCTGTGTTCTGTGAATTCATCTCACAGAGTTACATCTTTCCCTTCAAGAAGCCTTTCGCTAAGGCTGTTCTTGTGGAATTGGCAAAGGGATATTTGGAAGCCCATAGAGGCCTATGGTGAAAAAGGAAATATCTTCCGTTCAAAACTGGAAAGAAGCTTTCTGAGAAACTGCTCTGTGTTCTCTGAATTTATCTCACGGAGTTACATCTTTCCCTTCAAGAAGCCTTTCGCTAAGGCTGTTCTTGTGGAATTGGCAAAGGGATATTTGGAAGCCCATAGAGGGCTATGGTGAAAAAGGAAATATCTTCCGTTCAAAACTGGAAAGAAGCTTTCTGAGAAACTGCTCTGTGTTCTCTTAATTCATCTCACAGAGTTACATCTTTCCCTTCAAGAAGCCTTTCGCTAAGGCTGTTCTTGTGGAATTGGCAAAGGGATATTTGGAAGCCCAAAGGGTCCTATGGTGAAAAAGGAAATATCTTCCGTTCAAAACTGGAAAGAAGCTTTCTGAGAAACAGCTCTGTGTTCTGTGAATTCATCTCACAGAGTTACATCTTTCCCTTCAAGAAGACTTTCGCTAAGGCTGTTCTTGTGGAATTGGCAAAGGGATATTTGGAAGCCCACAGAGGGCTATGGTGAAAAAGGAAATATCTTCCGTTCAAAACTGGAAAGAAGCTTTCTGAAAAACTGCTCTGTGTTCTGTGAATTCATCTCACAGAGATACATCTTTCCCTTCAAGAAGCCTTTCGCTAAGGCTGTTCTTTTGGAATTGGCAAAGGGATATTTGGAAGCCCATAGACGGCTATGGTGAAAAAGGAAATATCTTCCGTTCAAAACTGGAAAGAAGCTTTCTGAGAAACTGCTCTGTGTTCTCTGAATTCATCTCACAGAGTTACTTCTTTCCCTTCAAGAAGCCTTTCGCTAAGGCTGTTCTTGTGGAATTGGCAAAGGGATATTTGGAAGCCCATAGAGGCCTACGGTGAAAAAGGAAATATCTTCCGTTCAAAACTGGAAAGAAGCTTTCTGAGAAACTACTCTGTGTTCTGTGAATTCATCTCAGAGAGTTACATCTTTCCCTTCAAGAAGCCTTTCGCTAAGGCTGTTCTTGTGGAATTGGCAAAGGGATATTTGGAAGCCCATAGAGGCCTATGGTGAAAAAGGAAATATCTTCCGTTCAAAACTGGAAAGAAGCTTTCTGAGAAACTGCTCTGTGTTCTCTGAATTCATCTCACAGAGTTACATCTTTCCCTTCAAGAAGCCTTTCGCTAAGGCTGTTCTTGTGGAATTGGCAAAGGGATATTTGGAAGCCCATAGACGGCTATGGTGAAAAAGGAAATATCTTCCGTTCAAAACTGGAAAGAAGCTTTCTGAGAAACTGCTCTGTGTTCTGTGAATTCATCTCACAGAGTTACATCTTTCCCTTCAAGAAGCCTTTCGCTAAGGCTGTTCTTGTGGAATTGGCAAAGGGATATTTGGAAGCCCATAGAGGCCTATGGTGAAAAAGGAAATATCTTCCGTTCAAAACTGGAAAGAAGCTTTCTGAGAAACTGCTCTGTGTTCTCTGAATTCATCTCACGGAGTTACATCTTTCCCTTCAAGAAGCCTTTCGCTAAGGCTGTTCTTGTGGAATTGGCAAAGGGATATTTGGAAGCCCATAGAGGCCTATGGTGAAAAAGGAAATATCTTCCGTTCAAAACTGGAAAGAAGCTTTCTCAGAAACTGCTCTGTGTTCTGTGAATTCATCTCACAGAGTTACATTTTCCCTTCCAGAAGCCTTTCGCTAAGGCTGTTCTTGTGGAATTGGCAAAGGGATATTTGGAAGCCCATAGAGGCCTATGGTGAAAAAGGAAATATCTTCCGTTCAAAACTGGAAAGAAGCTTTCTGAGAAACTGCTCTTTGTTCTGTGAATTCATCTCACAGAGTTACATCTTTCCCTTCAAGAAGCCTTTCGCTAAGGCTGTTCTTGTGGAATTGGCAAAGGGATATTTGGAAGCCCATAGAGGGCTATGGTGAAAAAGGAAATATCTTCCGTTCAAAACTGGAAAGAAGCTTTCTGAGAAACTGCTCTGTGTTCTGTGAATTCATCTCACAGAGTTACATCTTTCCCTTCAAGAAGCCTTTCGCTAAGGCTGTTCTTGTGGAATTGGCAAAGGGACATTTGGAAGCTCATAGAGGCCTATGGTGAAAAAGGAAATATGTTCCGTTCAAAACTGGAAAGAAGCTTTCTGAGAAACTGCTCTGTGTTCTCTGAATTCATCTCTCGGAGTTACATCTTTCCCTTCAAGAAGCCTTTCGCTAAGGCTGTTCTTGTGGAATTGGCAAAGGGATATTTGGAAGCCCATAGAGGGCTACGGTGAAAAAGGAAATATCTTCCGTTCAAAACTGGAAAGAAGCTTTCTGAAAAAGTGCTCTGTGTTCTGTGAATTCATCTCACAGAGTTACATCTTTCCCTTCAAGAAGCCTTTCGCTAAGGCTGTTCTTGTGGAATTGGCAAAGGGATATTTGGAAGCCCATAGAGGCCTATGGTGAAAAAGGAAATATCTTCCATTCAAAACTGGAAAGAAGCTTTCTCAGAAACTGCTCTGTGTTCTGTGAATTCATCTCACAGAGTTACATCTTTCCCTTCAAGAAGCCTTTCGCTAAGGCTGTTCTTGTGGAATTGGCAAAGGGATATTTGGAAGCCCATAGAGGCCTATGGTGAAAAAGGAAATATCTTCCGTTCAAAACTGGAAAGAAGCTTTCTGAGAAACTGCTCTGTGTTCTGTTAATTCAACACACAGAGTTACATCTTTCCCTTCAAGAAGCCTTTCGCTAAGGCTGTTCTTGTGGAATTGGCAAAGGGATATTTGGAAGCCCATAGAGGGCTATGGTGAAAAAGGAAATATCTTCCGTTCAAAACTGGAAAGAAGCTTTCTGAGAAACTGCTCTGTGTTCTGTTAATTCATCTCACAGAGTTACATCTTTCCCTTCAAGAAGCCTTTCGCTAAGGCTGTTCTTGTGGAATTGGCAAAGGGATATTTGGAAGCCCATAGAGGCCTATGGTGAAAAAGGAAATATCTTCCGTTCAAAACTGGAAAGAAGCTTTCTGAGAAACTGCTCTGTGTTCTGTGAATTCATCTCACAGAGTTACATCTTTCCCTTCAAGAAGCCTTTCGCTAAGGCTGTTCTTGTGGAATTGGCAAAGGGATATTTGGAAGCCCATAGAGGCCTAAGGTGAAAAAGGAAATATCTTCCATTCAAAACTGGAAAGAAGCTTTCTGAGAAACTGCTCTGTGTTCTGTGAATTCATCTCACAGAGTTACATCTTTCCCTTCAAGAAGCCTTTGGCTAAGGCTGTTCTTGTGGAATTGGCAAAGGGATATTTGGAAGCCCATAGAGGCCTATGGTGAAAAAGGAAATATCTTCCGTTCAAAACTGGAAAGAAGCTTTCTGAGAAACTGCTCTGTGTTCTGTTAATTCAACTCACAGAGTTACATCTTTCCCTTCAAGAAGCCTTTCGCTAAGGCTGTTCTTGTGGAATTGGCAAAGGGATATTTGGAAGCCCATAGACGGCTACAGTGAAAAAGGAAATATCTTCCGTTCAAAATTGGAAAGAAGCTTTCTGAGAAACTGCTCTGTGTTCTGTGAATTCATCTCACAGAGTTATATCTTTCCCTTCAAGAAGCCTTTCGCTAAGGCTGTTCTTGTGGAATTGGCAAAGGGATATTTGGAAGCCCAAAGGGTCCTATGGTGAAAAAGGAAATATCTTCCGTTCAAAACTGGAAAGAAGCTTTCTGAGAAACAGCTCTGTGTTCTCTGAATTCATCTCACGGAGTTACATCTTTCCCTTCAAGAAGCCTTTGGCTAAGGCTGCTCTTGTGGAATTGGCAAAGGGATATTTGGAAGCCCATAGAGGGCTATGGTGAAAAAGGAAATATCTTCCGTTCAACACTGGAAAGAAGCTTTCTGAGAAACTGCTCTGTGTTCTGTGAATTCATCTCACAGAGTTACATCTTTCCCTTCAAGAAGCCTTTCGCTAAGGCTGTTCTTGTGGAATTGGCAAAGGGATATTTGGAAGCCCATAGAGGCCTATGGTGAAAAAGGAAATATCTTCCGTTCAAAACTGGAAAGAAGCTTTCTGAGAAACTGCTCTGTGTTCTCTGAATTCATCTCACGGAGTTACATCTTTCCCTTCAAGAAGCCTTTCGCTAAGGCTGTTCTTGTGGAATTGGCAAAGGGATATTTGGAAGCCCATAGAGGGCTATGGTGAAAAAGGAAATATCTTCCGTTCAAAACTGGAAAGAAGCTTTCTGAGAAACTGCTCTGTGTTCTGTTAATTCATCTCACAGAGTTACATCTTTCCCTTCAAGAAGCCTTTCGCTAAGGCTGTTCTTGTGGAATTGGCAAAGGGATATTTGGAAGCCCATAGAGGCCTATGGTGAAAAACGAAATATCTTCCGTTCAAAACTGGAAAGAAGCTTTCTGAGAAACTGCTCTGTGTTCTGTTAATTCATCCCACAGAGTTACATTTTTCCCTTCAAGAAGCCTTTCGCTAAGGCTATTCTTGTGGAATTGGCAAAGGGATATTTGGAAGCCCATAGACGGCTAAGGTGAAAACGGAAATATCTTCCTTTCAAAACTGGAAAGAAGCTTTCTGAGAAACTGCTCTGTGTTCTGTTAATTCATCTCACAGGGTTACATCTTTCCCTTCAAGAAGCCTTTCGCTAAGGCTGTTCTTGTGGAATTGGCAAAGCGATATTTGGAAGCCCATAGAGGGCTATGGTGAAAAAGGAAATATCTTCCGTTCAAAACTGGAAAGAAGCTTTCTGAGAAACTGCTCTGTGTTCTGTGAATTCATCTCACAGAGTTACATCTTTCCCTTCAAGAAGCCTTTCGCTAAGGCTGTTCTTGGGGAATTGGCAAAGGGTTATTTGGAAGCCCATAGAGGCCTATGGTGAAAAAGGAAATATCTTCCGTTCAAAACTGGAAAGAAGCTTTCTGAGAAACTGCTCTGTGTTCTCTGAATTCATCTCACAGAGTTACATCTTTCCCTTCAAGAAGCCTTTCGCTAAGGCTGTTCTTGTGGAATTGGCAAAGGGATATTTGGAAGCCCATAGAGGGCTATGGTGAAAAAGGAAATATCTTCCGTTCAAAACTGGATAGAAGCTTTCTGAGAAACTGCTCTGTGTTCTGTGAATTCATCTCACAGAGTTACATCTTTCCCTTCAAGAAGCCTTTCGCTAAGTCTGTTCTTGTGGAATTGGCAAAGCGATATTTGGAAGCCCATAGAGGGCTATGGTGAAAAAGGACATATCTTCCGTTCAAAACTGGAAAGAAGCTTTCTGAGAAACTGCTCTGTGTTCTGTGAATTCATCTCACAGAGTTACATCTTTCCCTTCAAGAAGCCTTTCGCTAAGGCTGTTCTTGTGGAATTGGCAAACGGATACTAGGAAGCCCATAGAGGGCTATGGTGAAAAAGGAAATATCTTCCGTTCGAAGCTGGAAAGAAGCTTTCTGAGAAACTGCTCTGTGTTCTGTGAATTCATCTCACAGAGTTACATCTTTCCCTTCAAGAAGCCTTTCGCTAAGGCTGTTCTTGTGGAATTGGCAAACGGATACTTGGAAGCCCATAGAGGGCTATGGTGAAAAAGGAAATATCTTCCGTTCAAAACTGGATAGAAGCTTTCTGAGAAACTGCTCTGTGTTCTGTGAATTCATCTCACAGAGTTACATCTTTCCCTTCAAGAAGCCTTTCGCTAAGTCTGTTCTTGTGGAATTGGCAAAGCGATATTTGGAAGCCCATAGAGGGCTATGGTGAAAAAGGACATATCTTCCGTTCAAAACTGGAAAGAAGCTTTCTGAGAAACTGCTCTGTGTTCTGTGAATTCATCTCACAGAGTTACATCTTTCCCTTCAAGAAGCCTTTCGCTAAGGCTGTTCTTGTGGAATTGGCAAACGGATACTAGGAAGCCCATAGAGGGCTATGGTGAAAAAGGAAATATCTTCCGTTCGAAGCTGGAAAGAAGCTTTCTGAGAAACTGCTCTGTGTTCTGTGAATTCATCTCACAGAGTTACATCTTTCCCTTCAAGAAGCCTTTCGCTAAGGCTGTTCTTGTGGAATTGGCAAACGGATACTTGGAAGCCCATAGAGGGCTATGGTGAAAAAGGAAATATCTTCCGTTCGAAGCTGGAAAGAAGCTTTCTGAGAAACTGCTCTGTGTTCTGTGAATTCATCTCACAGAGTTACATCATTCCCTTCAAGAACCTTTCGCTAAGGCTGTTATTGTGGAATTGGCAAAGGGATATTTGGAAGCCCATAGAGGGCTATGGTGAAAAAGGAAATATCTTCCGTTCAAAACTGGAAAGAAGCTTTCTGAGAAACTGCTCTGTGTTCTGTGAATTCATCTCACAGAGTTACATCTTTCCCTTCAAGAAGCCTTTCGCTAAGGCTGTTCTTGTGGAATTGGCAAAGCGATATTTGGAAACCCATAGAGGGCTATGGTGTAAGAGGAAATATCTTCCGTTCAAAACTGGAAAGAAGCTTTCTGAGAAACTGCTCTGTGTTCTGTGAATTCATCTCACAGAGTTACATCTTTCCCTTCAAGAAGCCTTTCCCTAAGGCTGTTCTTGTGGAATTGGCAAAGGGATATTTGGAAGCCCGTAGACGGCTATGGTGAAAAAGGAAATATCTTCCGTTCAAAACTGGAAAGAAGCTTTCTGAGAAACTGCTCTGTGTTCTGTGAATTCATCTCACAGAGTTACATCTTTCCCTTCAAGAAGCCTTGCGCTAAGGCTGTTCTTGTGGAATTGGCAAAGGGATATTTGGAAGCCCAAGGAGGCCTATGGTGAAAAAGGAAATATCTTCCGTTCAAAACTGGAAAGAAGCTTTCTGAGAAACTGCTCTGTGTTCTCTGAATTCATCTCACGGAGTTACATCTTTCCCTTCAAGAAGCCTTTCGCTAAGGCTGTTCTTGTGGAATTGGCAAAGGGATATTTGGAAGCCCATAGAGGGCTATGGTGAAAAAGGAAATATCTTCCGTTCAAAACTGGAAAGAAGCTTTCTGAGAAACTGCTCTGTGTTCTGTTAATTCATCTCACAGAGTTACATCTTTCCCTTCAAGAAGCCTTTCGCTAAGGCTGTTCTTGTGGAATTCTCAAAGGGATATTTGGAAGCCCAAAGGGTCCTATGGTGAAAAAGTAAATATCTTCCGTTCAAAACTGGAAAGAAGCTTTCTGAGAAACAGCACTGTGTTCTGTGAATTCATCTCACAGAGTTACATCTTTCCCTTCAAGAAGCCTTTCGCTAAGGCTGTTCTTGTGGAATTGGCAAAGGGATATTTGGAAGCCCTCAGAGGGCTATGGTGAAAAAGGAAATATCTTCCGTTCAAAACTGGAAAGAAGCTTTCTGAAAAACTGCTCTGTGTTCTGTGAATTCATCTCACAGAGTTACATCTTTCCCTTCAAGAAGCCTTTCGCTAAGGCTGTTCTTGTGGAATTGGCAAAGGGATATTTGGAAGCCCTTAGAGGGCTATGGTGAAAAAGGAAATATCTTCCGTTCAAAACTGGAAAGAAGCTTTCTGAGAAACTGCTCTGTGTTCTGTTAATTCAACTCACAGAGTTACATCTTTCCCTTCAAGAAGCCTTTCGCTAAGGCTGTTCTTGTGGAATTGGCAAAGGGATATTTGGAAGCCCATAGACGGCTATGGTGAAAAAGGAAATATCTTCCGTTCAAAACTGGAAAGAAGCTTTCTGAGAAACTGCTCTGTGTTCTGTGAATTCATCTCACAGAGTTACATCTTTCCCTTCAAGAAGCCTTTCGCTAAGGCTGTTCTTGTGGAATTGGCAAAGGGATATTTGGAAGCCCATAGAGGTCTAAGGTGAAAAAGGAAATATCTTCCATTCAAAACTGGAAAGAAGCTTTCTGAGAAACTGCTCTGTGTTCTGTGAATTCATCTCACAGACTTACATCTTTCCCTTCAAGAAGCCTTTGGCTAAGGCTGTTCTTGTGGAATTGGCAAAGGGATATTTGGAAGCCCATAGAGGCCTATGGTGAAAAAGGAAATATCTTCCGTTCAAAACTGGAAAGAAGCTTTCTGAGAAACTGCTCTGTGTTCTGTTAATTCAACTCACAGAGTTACATCTTTCCCTTCAAGAAGCCTTTCGCTAAGGCTGTTCTTGTGGAATTGGCAAAGGGATATTTGGAAGCCCATAGACGGCTACGGTGAAAAAGGAAATATCTTCCGTTCAAAACTGGAAAGAAGCTTTCTGAGAAACTGCTCTGTGTTCTGTGAATTCATCTCACAGAGTTACATCTTTCCCTTCAAGAAGCCTTTCGCTAAGGCTGTTCTTGTGGAATTGGCAAAGGGATATTTGGAAGCCCAAAGGGTCCTATGGTGAAAAAGGAAATATCTTCCGTTCAAAACTGGAAAGAAGCTTTCTGAGAAACAGCTCTGTGTTCTCTGAATTCATCTCACGGAGTTACATCTTTCCCTTCAAGAAGCCTTTGGCTAAGGCTGCTCTTGTGGAATTGGCAAAGGGATATTTGGAAGCCCATAGAGGGCTATGGTGAAAAAGGAAATATCTTCCGTTCAAAACTGGAAAGAAGCTTTCTGAGAAACTGCTCTGTGTTCTGTGAATTCATCTCACAGAGTTACATCTTTCCCTTCAAGAAGCCTTTCGCTAAGGCTGTTCTTGTGGAATTGGCAAAGGGATATTTGGAAGCCCATAGAGGCCTATGGTGAAAAAGGAAATATCTTCCGTTCAAAACTGGAAAGAAGCTTTCTGAGAAACTGCTCTGTGTTCTCTGAATTCATCTCACGGAGTTACATCTTTCCCTTCAAGAAGCCTTTCGCTAAGGCTGTTCTTGTGGAATTGGCAAAGGGATATTTGGAAGCCCATAGAGGGCTATGGTGAAAAAGGAAATATCTTCCGTTCAAAACTGGAAAGAAGCTTTCTGAGAAACTGCTCTGTGTTCTGTTAATTCATCTCACAGAGTTACATCTTTCCCTTCAAGAAGCCTTTCGCTAAGGCTGTTCTTGTGGAATTGGCAAAGGGATATTTGGAAGCCCATAGAGGCCTATGGTGAAAAACGAAATATCTTCCGTTCAAAACTGGAAAGAAGCTTTCTGAGAAACTGCTCTGTGTTCTGTTAATTCATCCCACAGAGTTACATTTTTCCCTTCAAGAAGCCTTTCGCTAAGGCTATTCTTGTGGAATTGGCAAAGGGATATTTGGAAGCCCATAGACGGCTAAGGTGAAAACGGAAATATCTTCCTTTCAAAACTGGAAAGAAGCTTTCTGAGAAACTGCTCTGTGTTCTGTTAATTCATCTCACAGGGTTACATCTTTCCCTTCAAGAAGCCTTTCGCTAAGGCTGTTCTTGTGGAATTGGCAAAGGGATATTTGGAAGCCCATAGAGGGCTATGGTGAAAAAGGAAATATCTTCCGTTCAAAACTGGAAAGAAGCTTTCTGAGAAACTGCTCTGTGTTCTGTGAATTCATCTCACAGAGTTACATCTTTCCCTTCAAGAAGCCTTTCGCTAAGGCTGTTCTTGTGGAATTGGCAAAGGGTTATTTGGAAGCCCATAGAGGCCTATGGTGAAAAAGGAAATATCTTCCGTTCAAAACTGGAAAGAAGCTTTCTGAGAAACTGCTCTGTGTTCTCTGAATTCATCTCACAGAGTTACATCTTTCCCTTCAAGAAGCCTTTCGCTAAGGCTGTTCTTGTGGAATTGGCAAAGGGATATTTGGAAGCCCATAGAGGGCTATGGTGAAAAAGGAAATATCTTCCGTTCAAAACTGGATAGAAGCTTTCTGAGAAACTGCTCTGTGTTCTGTGAATTCATCTCACAGAGTTACATCTTTCCCTTCAAGAAGCCTTTCGCTAAGTCTGTTCTTGTGGAATTGGCAAAGCGATATTTGGAAGCCCATAGAGGGCTATGGTGAAAAAGGACATATCTTCCGTTCAAAACTGGAAAGAAGCTTTCTGAGAAACTGCTCTGTGTTCTGTGAATTCATCTCACAGAGTTACATCTTTCCCTTCAAGAAGCCTTTCGCTAAGGCTGTTCTTGTGGAATTGGCAAACGGATACTAGGAAGCCCATAGAGGGCTATGGTGAAAAAGGAAATATCTTCCGTTCGAAGCTGGAAAGAAGCTTTCTGAGAAACTGCTCTGTGTTCTGTGAATTCATCTCACAGAGTTACATCTTTCCCTTCAAGAAGCCTTTCGCTAAGGCTGTTCTTGTGGAATTGGCAAACGGATACTTGGAAGCCCATAGAGGGCTATGGTGAAAAAGGAAATATCTTCCGTTCGAAGCTGGAAAGAAGCTTTCTGAGAAACTGCTCTGTGTTCTGTGAATTCATCTCACAGAGTTACATCATTCCCTTCAAGAACCTTTCGCTAAGGCTGTTATTGTGGAATTGGCAAAGGGATATTTGGAAGCCCATAGAGGGCTATGGTGAAAAAGGAAATATCTTCCGTTCAAAACTGGAAAGAAGCTTTCTGAGAAACTGCTCTGTGTTCTGTGAATTCATCTCACAGAGTTACATCTTTCCCTTCAAGAAGCCTTTCGGTAAGGCTGTTCTTGTGGAATTGGCAAAGCGATATTTGGAAACCCATAGAGGGCTATGGTGAAAAAGGAAATATCTTCCGTTCAAAACTGGAAAGAAGCTTTCTGAGAAACTGCTCTGTGTTCTGTTAATTCATCTCACAGAGTTACATCTTTCCCTTCAGGAAGCCTTTGGCTAAGGCTGTTCTTGTGGAATTGGCAAAGGGATATTTGGAAGCCCATAGACGGCTATGGTGAAAAAGGAAATATCTTCCGTTCAAAATTGGAAAGAAGCTTTCTGAGAAACTGCTCTGTGTTCTGTGAATTCATCTCACAGAGTTACTTCTTTCCCTTCAAGAAGCCTTTCGCTAAGGCTGTTCTTGTGGAATTGGCAAAGGGATATTTGGAAGCCCATAGAGGCCTATGGTGAAAAAGGAAATATCTTCCGTTCAAAACTGGAAAGAAGCTTTCTCAGAAACTGCTCTGTGTTCTGTGAATTCATCTCACAGAGTTACATCTTTCCCTTCAAGAAGCCTTTCGCTAAGGCTGTTCTTGTGGAATTGGCAAAGGGATATTTGGAAGCCCATAGAGGCCTATGGTGAAAAAGGAAATATCTTCCGTTCAAAACTGGAAAGAAGCTTTCTGAGAAACTGCTCTGTGTTCTGTGAATTCATCTCACAGAGTTACATCTTTCCCTTCAAGAAGCCTTTCGCTAAGGCTGTTCTTGTGGAATTGGCAAAGGGATATTTGGAAGCTCATAGAGGCCTATGGTGAAAAAGGAAATATCTTCCGTTCAAAACTGGAAAGAAGCTTTCTGAGAAACTGCTCTGTGTTCTCTGAATTCATCTCTCGGAGTTACATCTTTCCCTTCAAGAAGCCTTTCGCTAAGGCTGTTCTTGTGGAATTGGCAAAGGGATATTTGGAAGCCCATAGAGGGCTATGGTGAAAAAGGAAATATCTTCCGTTCAAAACTGGAAAGAAGCTTTCTGAAAAACTGCTCTGTGTTCTGTGAATTCATCTCACAGAGTTACATCTTTCCCTTCAAGAAGCCTTTCGCTAAGGCTGTTCTTGTGGAATTGGCAAAGGGATATTTGGAAGCCCATAGAGGCCTATGGTGAAAAAGGAAATATCTTCCATTCAAAACTGGAAAGAAGCTTTCTCAGAAACTGCTCTGTGTTCTGTTAATTCATCTCACAGAGTTACATCTTTCCCTTCAAGAAGCCTTTCGCTAAGGCTGTTCTTGTGGAATTGGCAAAGGGATATTTGGAAGCCCATAGAGGCCTATGGTGAAAAAGGAAATATCTTCCGTTCAAAACTGGAAAGAAGCTTTCTGAGAAACTGCTCTGTGTTCTGTTAATTCAACTCACAGAGTTACATCTTTCCCTTCAAGAAGCCTTTCGCTAAGGCTGTTCTTGTGGAATTGGCAAAGGGATATTTGGAAGCCCATAGAGGGCTATGGTGAAAAAGGAAATATCTTCCGTTCAAAACTGGAAAGAAGCTTTCTGAGAAACTGCTCTGTGTTCTGTTAATTCATCTCACAGAGTTACATCTTTCCCTTCAAGAAGCCTTTCGCTAAGGCTGTTCTTGTGGAATTGGCAAAGGGATATTTGGAAGCCCATAGAGGCCTATGGTGAAAAAGGAAATATCTTCCGTTCAAAACTGGAAAGAAGCTTTCTGAGAAACTGCTCTGTGTTCTGTGAATTCATCTCACAGAGTTACATCTTTCCCTTCAAGAAGCCTTTCGCTAAGGCTGTTCTTGTGGAATTGGCAAAGGGATATTTGGAAGCCCATAGAGGCCTAAGGTGAAAAAGGAAATATCTTCCATTCAAAACTGGAAAGAAGCTTTCTGGGAAACTGCTCTGTGTTCTGTGAATTCATCTCACAGAGTTACATCTTTCCCTTCAAGAAGCCTTTGGCTAAGGCTGTTCTTGTGGAATTGGCAAAGGGATATTTGGAAGCCCATAGAGGCCTATGGTGAAAAAGGAAATATCTTCCGTTCAAAACTGGAAAGAAGCTTTCTGAGAAACTGCTCTGTGTTCTGTTAATTCAACTCACAGAGTTACATCTTTCCCTTCAAGAAGCCTTTCGCTAAGGCTGTTCTTGTGGAATTGGCAAAGGGATATTTGGAAGCCCATAGACGGCTACGGTGAAAAAGGAAATATCTTCCGTTCAAAATTGGAAAGAAGCTTTCTGAGAAACTGCTCTGTGTTCTGTGAATTCATCTCACAGAGTTATATCTTTCCCTTCAAGAAGCCTTTCGCTAAGGCTGTTCTTGTGGAATTGGCAAAGGGATATTTGGAAGCCCAAAGGGTCCTATGGTGAAAAAGGAAATATCTTCCGTTCAAAACTGGAAAGAAGCTTTCTGAGAAACAGCTCTGTGTTCTCTGAATTCATCTCACGGAGTTACATCTTTCCCTTCAAGAAGCCTTTGGCTAAGGCTGCTCTTGTGGAATTGGCAAAGGGATATTTGGAAGCCCATAGAGGGCTATGGTGAAAAAGGAAATATCTTCCGTTCAAAACTGGAAAGAAGCTTTCTGAGAAACTGCTCTGTGTTCTGTGAATTCATCTCACAGAGTTACATCTTTCCCTTCAAGAAGCCTTTCGCTAAGGCTGTTCTTGTGGAATTGGCAAAGGGATATTTGGAAGCCCATAGAGGCCTATGGTGAAAAAGGAAATATCTTCCGTTCAAAACTGGAAAGAAGCTTTCTGAGAAACTGCTCTGTGTTCTCTGAATTCATCTCACGGAGTTACATCTTTCCCTTCAAGAAGCCTTTCGCTAAGGCTGTTCTTGTGGAATTGGCAAAGGGATATTTGGAAGCCCATAGAGGGCTATGGTGAAAAAGGAAATATCTTCCGTTCAAAACTGGAAAGAAGCTTTCTGAGAAACTGCTCTGTGTTCTGTTAATTCATCTCACAGAGTTACATCTTTCCCTTCAAGAAGCCTTTCGCTAAGGCTGTTCTTGTGGAATTGGCAAAGGGATATTTGGAAGCCCATAGAGGCCTATGGTGAAAAACGAAATATCTTCCGTTCAAAACTGGAAAGAAGCTTTCTGAGAAACTGCTCTGTGTTCTGTTAATTCATCCCACAGAGTTACATTTTTCCCTTCAAGAAGCCTTTCGCTAAGGCTATTCTTGTGGAATTGGCAAAGGGATATTTGGAAGCCCATAGACGGCTAAGGTGAAAACGGAAATATCTTCCTTTCAAAACTGGAAAGAAGCTTTCTGAGAAACTGCTCTGTGTTCTGTTAATTCATCTCACAGGGTTACATCTTTCCCTTCAAGAAGCCTTTCGCTAAGGCTGTTCTTGTGGAATTGGCAAAGCGATATATGGAAGCCCATAGAGGGCTATGGTGAAAAAGGAAATATCTTCCGTTCAAAACTGGAAAGAAGCTTTCTGAGAAACTGCTCTGTGTTCTGTGAATTCATCTCACAGAGTTACATCTTTCCCTTCAAGAAGCCTTTCGCTAAGGCTGTTCTTGTGGAATTGGCAAAGGGTTATTTGGAAGCCCATAGAGGCCTATGGTGAAAAAGGAAATATCTTCCGTTCAAAACTGGAAAGAAGCTTTCTGAGAAACTGCTCTGTGTTCTCTGAATTCATCTCACAGAGTTACATCTTTCCCTTCAAGAAGCCTTTCGCTAAGGCTGTTCTTGTGGAATTGGCAAAGGGATATTTGGAAGCCCATAGAGGGCTATGGTGAAAAAGGAAATATCTTCCGTTCAAAACTGGATAGAAGCTTTCTGAGAAACTGCTCTGTGTTCTGTGAATTCATCTCACAGAGTTACATCTTTCCCTTCAAGAAGCCTTTCGCTAAGTCTGTTCTTGTGGAATTGGCAAAGCGATATTTGGAAGCCCATAGAGGGCTATGGTGAAAAAGGACATATCTTCCGTTCAAAACTGGAAAGAAGCTTTCTGAGAAACTGCTCTGTGTTCTGTGAATTCATCTCACAGAGTTACATCTTTCCCTTCAAGAAGCCTTTCGCTAAGGCTGTTCTTGTGGAATTGGCAAACGGATACTAGGAAGCCCATAGAGGGCTATGGTGAAAAAGGAAATATCTTCCGTTCGAAGCTGGAAAGAAGCTTTCTGAGAAACTGCTCTGTGTTCTGTGAATTCATCTCACAGAGTTACATCTTTCCCTTCAAGAAGCCTTTCGCTAAGGCTGTTCTTGTGGAATTGGCAAACGGATACTTGGAAGCCCATAGAGGGCTATGGTGAAAAAGGAAATATCTTCCGTTCGAAGCTGGAAAGAAGCTTTCTGAGAAACTGCTCTGTGTTCTGTGAATTCATCTCACAGAGTTACATCATTCCCTTCAAGAACCTTTCGCTAAGGCTGTTATTGTGGAATTGGCAAAGGGATATTTGGAAGCCCATAGAGGGCTATGGTGAAAAAGGAAATATCTTCCGTTCAAAACTGGAAAGAAGCTTTCTGAGAAACTGCTCTGTGTTCTGTGAATTCATCTCACAGAGTTACATCTTTCCCTTCAAGAAGCCTTTCGCTAAGGCTGTTCTTGTGGAATTGGCAAAGCGATATTTGGAAACCCATAGAGGGCTATGGTGTAAGAGGAAATATCTTCCGTTCAAAACTGGAAAGAAGCTTTCTGAGAAACTGCTCTGTGTTCTGTGAATTCATCTCACAGAGTTACATCTTTCCCTTCAAGAAGCCTTTCCCTAAGGCTGTTCTTGTGGAATTGGCAAAGGGATATTTGGAAGCCCGTAGACGGCTATGGTGAAAAAGGAAATATCTTCCGTTCAAAACTGGAAAGAAGCTTTCTGAGAAACTGCTCTGTGTTCTGTTAATTCATCTCACAGAGTTACATCTTTCCCTTCAAGAAGCCTTTCGCTAAGGCTGTTCTTGTGGAATTCTCAAAGGGATATTTGGAAGCCCAAAGGGTCCTATGGTGAAAAAGTAAATATCTTCCGTTCAAAACTGGAAAGAAGCTTTCTGAGAAACAGCTCTGTGTTCTGTGAATTCATCTCACAGAGTTACATCTTTCCCTTCAAGAAGCCTTTCGCTAAGGCTGTTCTTGTGGAATTGGCAAAGGGATATTTGGAAGCCCTCAGAGGGCTATGGTGAAAAAGGAAATATCTTCCGTTCAAAACTGGAAAGAAGCTTTCTGAAAAACTGCTCTGTGTTCTGTGAATTCATCTCACAGAGTTACATCTTTCCCTTCAAGAAGCCTTTCGCTAAGGCTGTTCTTGTGGAATTGGCAAAGGGATATTTGGAAGCCCTTAGAGGGCTATGGTGAAAAAGGAAATATCTTCCGTTCAAAACTGGAAAGAAGCTTTCTGAGAAACTGCTCTGTGTTCTGTTAATTCAACTCACAGAGTTACATCTTTCCCTTCAAGAAGCCTTTCGCTAAGGCTGTTCTTGTGGAATTGGCAAAGGGATATTTGGAAGCCCATAGACGGCTATGGTGAAAAAGGAAATATCTTCCGTTCAAAACTGGAAAGAAGCTTTCTGAGAAACTGCTCTGTGTTCTGTGAATTCATCTCACAGAGTTACATCTTTCCCTTCAAGAAGCCTTTCGCTAAGGCTGTTCTTGTGGAATTGGCAAAGGGATATTTGGAAGCCCATAGAGGCCTAAGGTGAAAAAGGAAATATCTTCCATTCAAAACTGGAAAGAAGCTTTCTGAGAAACTGCTCTGTGTTCTGTGAATTCATCTCACAGAGTTACATCTTTCCCTTCAAGAAGCCTTTGGCTAAGGCTGTTCTTGTGGAATTGGCAAAGGGATATTTGGAAGCCCATAGAGGCCTATGGTGAAAAAGGAAATATCTTCCGTTCAAAACTGGAAAGAAGCTTTCTGAGAAACTGCTCTGTGTTCTGTTAATTCAACTCACAGAGTTACATCTTTCCCTTCAAGAAGCCTTTCGCTAAGGCTGTTCTTGTGGAATTGGCAAAGGGATATTTGGAAGCCCATAGACGGCTATGGTGAAAAAGGAAATATCTTCCGTTCAAAATTGGAAAGAAGCTTTCTGAGAAACTGCTCTGTGTTCTGTGAATTCATCTCACAGAGTTACTTCTTTCCCTTCAAGAAGCCTTTCGCTAAGGCTGTTCTTGTGGAATTGGCAAAGGGATATTTGGAAGCCCATAGAGGCCTATGGTGAAAAAGGAAATATCTTCCGTTCAAAACTGGAAAGAAGCTTTCTCAGAAACTGCTCTGTGTTCTGTGAATTCATCTCACAGAGTTACATCTTTCCCTTCAAGAAGCCTTTCGCTAAGGCTGTTCTTGTGGAATTGGCAAAGGGATATTTGGAAGCCCATAGAGGCCTATGGTGAAAAAGGAAATATCTTCCGTTCAAAACTGGAAAGAAGCTTTCTGAGAAACTGCTCTGTGTTCTGTGAATTCATCTCACAGAGTTACATCTTTCCCTTCAAGAAGCCTTTCGCTAAGGCTGTTCTTGTGGAATTGGCAAAGGGATATTTGGAAGCTCATAGAGGCCTATGGTGAAAAAGGAAATATCTTCCGTTCAAAACTGGAAAGAAGCTTTCTGAGAAACTGCTCTGTGTTCTCTGAATTCATCTCTCGGAGTTACATCTTTCCCTTCAAGAAGCCTTTCGCTAAGGCTGTTCTTGTGGAATTGGCAAAGGGATATTTGGAAGCCCATAGAGGGCTATGGTGAAAAAGGAAATATCTTCCGTTCAAAACTGGAAAGAAGCTTTCTGAAAAACTGCTCTGTGTTCTGTGAATTCATCTCACAGAGTTACATCTTTCCCTTCAAGAAGCCTTTCGCTAAGGCTGTTCTTGTGGAATTGGCAAAGGGATATTTGGAAGCCCATAGAGGCCTATGGTGAAAAAGGAAATATCTTCCATTCAAAACTGGAAAGAAGCTTTCTCAGAAACTGCTCTGTGTTCTGTTAATTCATCTCACAGAGTTACATCTTTCCCTTCAAGAAGCCTTTCGCTAAGGCTGTTCTTGTGGAATTGGCAAAGGGATATTTGGAAGCCCATAGAGGCCTATGGTGAAAAAGGAAATATCTTCCGTTCAAAACTGGAAAGAAGCTTTCTGAGAAACTGCTCTGTGTTCTGTTAATTCAACTCACAGAGTTACATCTTTCCCTTCAAGAAGCCTTTCGCTAAGGCTGTTCTTGTGGAATTGGCAAAGGGATATTTGGAAGCCCATAGAGGGCTATGGTGAAAAAGGAAATATCTTCCGTTCAAAACTGGAAAGAAGCTTTCTGAGAAACTGCTCTGTGTTCTGTTAATTCATCTCACAGAGTTACATCTTTCCCTTCAAGAAGCCTTTCGCTAAGGCTGTTCTTGTGGAATTGGCAAAGGGATATTTGGAAGCCCATAGAGGCCTATGGTGAAAAACGAAATATCTTCCGTTCAAAACTGGAAAGAAGCTTTCTGAGAAACTGCTCTGTGTTCTGTTAATTCATCCCACAGAGTTACATTTTTCCCTTCAAGAAGCCTTTCGCTAAGGCTATTCTTGTGGAATTGGCAAAGGGATATTTGGAAGCCCATAGACGGCTAAGGTGAAAACGGAAATATCTTCCTTTCAAAACTGGAAAGAAGCTTTCTGAGAAACTGCTCTGTGTTCTGTTAATTCATCTCACAGGGTACATCTTTCCCTTCAAGAAGCCTTTCGCTAAGGCTGTTCTTGTGGAATTGGCAAAGCGATATTTGGAAGCCCATAGAGGGCTATGGTGAAAAAGGAAATATCTTCCGTTCAAAACTGGAAAGAAGCTTTCTGAGAAACTGCTCTGTGTTCTGTGAATTCATCTCACAGAGTTACATCTTTCCCTTCAAGAAGCCTTTCGCTAAGGCTGTTCTTGTGGAATTGGCAAAGGGTTATTTGGAAGCCCATAGAGGCCTATGGTGAAAAAGGAAATATCTTCCGTTCAAAACTGGAAAGAAGCTTTCTGAGAAACTGCTCTGTGTTCTCTGAATTCATCTCACAGAGTTACATCTTTCCCTTCAAGAAGCCTTTCGCTAAGGCTGTTCTTGTGGAATTGGCAAAGGGATATTTGGAAGCCCATAGAGGGCTATGGTGAAAAAGGAAATATCTTCCGTTCAAAACTGGATAGAAGCTTTCTGAGAAACTGCTCTGTGTTCTGTGAATTCATCTCACAGAGTTACATCTTTCCCTTCAAGAAGCCTTTCGCTAAGTCTGTTCTTGTGGAATTGGCAAAGCGATATTTGGAAGCCCATAGAGGGCTATGGTGAAAAAGGACATATCTTCCGTTCAAAACTGGAAAGAAGCTTTCTGAGAAACTGCTCTGTGTTCTGTGAATTCATCTCACAGAGTTACATCTTTCCCTTCAAGAAGCCTTTCGCTAAGGCTGTTCTTGTGGAATTGGCAAAGGGATATTTGGAAGCCCATAGAGGGCTATGGTGAAAAAGGAAATATCTTCCGTTCAAAACTGGAAAGAAGCTTTCTGAGAAACTGCTCTGTGTTCTGTGAATTCATCTCACAGAGTTACATCTTTCCCTTCAAGAAGCCTTTCGCTAAGGCTGTTCTTGTGGAATTGGCAAAGGGATATTTGGAAGCCCATAGAGGCCTATGGTGAAAAACGAAATATCTTCCGTTCAAAACTGGAAAGAAGCTTTCTGAGAAACTGCTCTGTGTTCTCTTAATTCATCCCACAGAGTTACATTTTTCCCTGCAAGAAGCCTTTCGCTAAGGCTATTCTTGTGGAATTGGCAAAGGGATATTTGGAAGCCCATAGACGGCTAAGGTGAAAAAGGAAATATCTTCCTTTCAAAACTGGAAAGAAGCTTTCTGAGAAACTGCTCTGTGTTCTGTTAATTCATCTCACAGGGTTACATCTTTCCCTTCAAGAAGCCTTTCGCTAAGGCTGTTCTTGTGGAATTGCCAAAGCGATATTTGGAAGCCCATAGAGGGCTATGGTGAAAAAGGAAATATCTTCCGTTCAAAACTGGAAAGAAGCTTTCTGAGAAACTGCTCTGTGTTCTGTGAATTCATCTCACAGAGTTACATCTTTCCCTTCAAGAAGCCTTTCGCTAAGGCTGTTCTTGTGGAATTGGCAAAGGGATATTTGGAAGCCCATAGAGGGCTATGGTGAAAAAGGAAATATCTTCCGTTCAAAACTGGAAAGAAGCTTTCTGAGAAACTGCTCTGTGTTCTGTTAATTCATCTCACAGAGTTACATCTTTCCCTTCAGGAAGCCTTTGGCTAAGGCTGTTCTTGTGGAATTGGCAAAGGGATATTTGGAAGCCCATAGACGGCTATGGTGAAAAAGGAAATATCTTCCGTTCAAAATTGGAAAGAAGCTTTCTGAGAAACTGCTCTGTGTTCTGTGAATTCATCTCACAGAGTTACTTCTTTCCCTTCAAGAAGCCTTTCGCTAAGGCTGTTCTTGTGGAATTGGCAAAGGGATATTTGGAAGCCCATAGAGGCCTATGGTGAAAAAGGAAATATCTTCCGTTCAAAACTGGAAAGAAGCTTTCTCAGAAACTGCTCTGTGTTCTGTGAATTCATCTCACAGAGTTACATCTTTCCCTTCAAGAAGCCTTTCGCTAAGGCTGTTCTTGTGGAATTGGCAAAGGGATATTTGGAAGCCCATAGAGGCCTATGGTGAAAAAGGAAATATCTTCCGTTCAAAACTGGAAAGAAGCTTTCTGAGAAACTGCTCTGTGTTCTGTGAATTCATCTCACAGAGTTACATCTTTCCCTTCAAGAAGCCTTTCGCTAAGGCTGTTCTTGTGGAATTGGCAAAGGGATATTTGGAAGCTCATAGAGGCCTATGGTGAAAAAGGAAATATCTTCCGTTCAAAACTGGAAAGAAGCTTTCTGAGAAACTGCTCTGTGTTCTCTGAATTCATCTCTCGGAGTTACATCTTTCCCTTCAAGAAGCCTTTCGCTAAGGCTGTTCTTGTGGAATTGGCAAAGGGATATTTGGAAGCCCATAGAGGGCTATGGTGAAAAAGGAAATATCTTCCGTTCAAAACTGGAAAGAAGCTTTCTGAAAAACTGCTCTGTGTTCTGTGAATTCATCTCACAGAGTTACATCTTTCCCTTCAAGAAGCCTTTCGCTAAGGCTGTTCTTGTGGAATTGGCAAAGGGATATTTGGAAGCCCATAGAGGCCTATGGTGAAAAAGGAAATATCTTCCATTCAAAACTGGAAAGAAGCTTTCTCAGAAACTGCTCTGTGTTCTGTGAATTCATCTCACAGAGTTACATCTTTCCCTTCAAGAAGCCTTTCGCTAAGGCTGTTCTTGTGGAATTGGCAAAGGGATATTTGGAAGCCCATAGAGGCCTATGGTGAAAAAGGAAATATCTTCCGTTCAAAACTGGAAAGAAGCTTTCTGAGAAACTGCTCTGTGTTCTGTTAATTCAACTCACAGAGTTACATCTTTCCCTTCAAGAAGCCTTTCGCTAAGGCTGTTCTTGTGGAATTGGCAAAGGGATATTTGGAAGCCCATAGAGGGCTATGGTGAAAAAGGAAATATCTTCCGTTCAAAACTGGAAAGAAGCTTTCTGAGAAACTGCTCTGTGTTCTGTTAATTCATCTCACAGAGTTACATCTTTCCCTTCAAGAAGCCTTTCGCTAAGGCTGTTCTTGTGGAATTGGCAAAGGGATATTTGGAAGCCCATAGAGGCCTATGGTGAAAAAGGAAATATCTTCCGTTCAAAACTGGAAAGAAGCTTTCTGAGAAACTGCTCTGTGTTCTGTGAATTCATCTCACAGAGTTACATCTTTCCCTTCAAGAAGCCTTTCGCTAAGGCTGTTCTTGTGGAATTGGCAAAGGGATATTTGGAAGCCCATAGAGGCCTAAGGTGAAAAAGGAAATATCTTCCATTCAAAACTGGAAAGAAGCTTTCTGGGAAACTGCTCTGTGTTCTGTGAATTCATCTCACAGAGTTACATCTTTCCCTTCAAGAAGCCTTTGGCTAAGGCTGTTCTTGTGGAATTGGCAAAGGGATATTTGGAAGCCCATAGAGGCCTATGGTGAAAAAGGAAATATCTTCCGTTCAAAACTGGAAAGAAGCTTTCTGAGAAACTGCTCTGTGTTCTGTTAATTCAACTCACAGAGTTACATCTTTCCCTTCAAGAAGCCTTTCGCTAAGGCTGTTCTTGTGGAATTGGCAAAGGGATATTTGGAAGCCCATAGACGGCTACGGTGAAAAAGGAAATATCTTCCGTTCAAAATTGGAAAGAAGCTTTCTGAGAAACTGCTCTGTGTTCTGTGAATTCATCTCACAGAGTTATATCTTTCCCTTCAAGAAGCCTTTCGCTAAGGCTGTTCTTGTGGAATTGGCAAAGGGATATTTGGAAGCCCAAAGGGTCCTATGGTGAAAAAGGAAATATCTTCCGTTCAAAACTGGAAAGAAGCTTTCTGAGAAACAGCTCTGTGTTCTCTGAATTCATCTCACGGAGTTACATCTTTCCCTTCAAGAAGCCTTTGGCTAAGGCTGCTCTTGTGGAATTGGCAAAGGGATATTTGGAAGCCCATAGAGGGCTATGGTGAAAAAGGAAATATCTTCCGTTCAAAACTGGAAAGAAGCTTTCTGAGAAACTGCTCTGTGTTCTGTGAATTCATCTCACAGAGTTACATCTTTCCCTTCAAGAAGCCTTTCGCTAAGGCTGTTCTTGTGGAATTGGCAAAGGGATATTTGGAAGCCCATAGAGGCCTATGGTGAAAAAGGAAATATCTTCCGTTCAAAACTGGAAAGAAGCTTTCTGAGAAACTGCTCTGTGTTCTCTGAATTCATCTCACGGAGTTACATCTTTCCCTTCAAGAAGCCTTTCGCTAAGGCTGTTCTTGTGGAATTGGCAAAGGGATATTTGGAAGCCCATAGAGGGCTATGGTGAAAAAGGAAATATCTTCCGTTCAAAACTGGAAAGAAGCTTTCTGAGAAACTGCTCTGTGTTCTGTTAATTCATCTCACAGGGTTACATCTTTCCCTTCAAGAAGCCTTTCGCTAAGGCTGTTCTTGTGGAATTGGCAAAGCGATATATGGAAGCCCATAGAGGGCTATGGTGAAAAAGGAAATATCTTCCGTTCAAAACTGGAAAGAAGCTTTCTGAGAAACTGCTCTGTGTTCTGTGAATTCATCTCACAGAGTTACATCTTTCCCTTCAAGAAGCCTTTCGCTAAGGCTGTTCTTGTGGAATTGGCAAAGGGTTATTTGGAAGCCCATAGAGGCCTATGGTGAAAAAGGAAATATCTTCCGTTCAAAACTGGAAAGAAGCTTTCTGAGAAACTGCTCTGTGTTCTCTGAATTCATCTCACAGAGTTACATCTTTCCCTTCAAGAAGCCTTTCGCTAAGGCTGTTCTTGTGGAATTGGCAAAGGGATATTTGGAAGCCCATAGAGGGCTATGGTGAAAAAGGAAATATCTTCCGTTCAAAACTGGATAGAAGCTTTCTGAGAAACTGCTCTGTGTTCTGTGAATTCATCTCACAGAGTTACATCTTTCCCTTCAAGAAGCCTTTCGCTAAGTCTGTTCTTGTGGAATTGGCAAAGCGATATTTGGAAGCCCATAGAGGGCTATGGTGAAAAAGGACATATCTTCCGTTCAAAACTGGAAAGAAGCTTTCTGAGAAACTGCTCTGTGTTCTGTGAATTCATCTCACAGAGTTACATCTTTCCCTTCAAGAAGCCTTTCGCTAAGGCTGTTCTTGTGGAATTGGCAAACGGATACTAGGAAGCCCATAGAGGGCTATGGTGAAAAAGGAAATATCTTCCGTTCGAAGCTGGAAAGAAGCTTTCTGAGAAACTGCTCTGTGTTCTGTGAATTCATCTCACAGAGTTACATCTTTCCCTTCAAGAAGCCTTTCGCTAAGGCTGTTCTTGTGGAATTGGCAAACGGATACTTGGAAGCCCATAGAGGGCTATGGTGAAAAAGGAAATATCTTCCGTTCGAAGCTGGAAAGAAGCTTTCTGAGAAACTGCTCTGTGTTCTGTGAATTCATCTCACAGAGTTACATCATTCCCTTCAAGAACCTTTCGCTAAGGCTGTTATTGTGGAATTGGCAAAGGGATATTTGGAAGCCCATAGAGGGCTATGGTGAAAAAGGAAATATCTTCCGTTCAAAACTGGAAAGAAGCTTTCTGAGAAACTGCTCTGTGTTCTGTGAATTCATCTCACAGAGTTACATCTTTCCCTTCAAGAAGCCTTTCGCTAAGGCTGTTCTTGTGGAATTGGCAAAGCGATATTTGGAAACCCATAGAGGGCTATGGTGTAAGAGGAAATATCTTCCGTTCAAAACTGGAAAGAAGCTTTCTGAGAAACTGCTCTGTGTTCTGTGAATTCATCTCACAGAGTTACATCTTTCCCTTCAAGAAGCCTTTCCCTAAGGCTGTTCTTGTGGAATTGGCAAAGGGATATTTGGAAGCCCGTAGACGGCTATGGTGAAAAAGGAAATATCTTCCGTTCAAAACTGGAAAGAAGCTTTCTGAGAAACTGCTCTGTGTTCTGTGAATTCATCTCACAGAGTTACATCTTTCCCTTCAAGAAGCCTTGTGCTAAGGCTGTTCTTGTGGAATTGGCAAAGGGATATTTGGAAGCCCAAGGAGGCCTATGGTGAAAAAGGAAATATCTTCCGTTCAAAACTGGAAAGAAGCTTTCTGAGAAACTGCTCTGTGTTCTCTGAATTCATCTCACGGAGTTACATCTTTCCCTTCAAGAAGCCTTTCGCTAAGGCTGTTCTTGTGGAATTGGCAAAGGGATATTTGGAAGCCCATAGAGGGCTATGGTGAAAAAGGAAATAGCTTCCGTTCAAAACTGGAAAGAAGCTTTCTGAGAAACTGCTCTGTGTTCTGTTAATTCATCTCACAGAGTTACATCTTTCCCTTCAAGAAGCCTTTCGCTAAGGCTGTTCTTGTGGAATTCTCAAAGGGATATTTGGAAGCCCAAAGGGTCCTATGGTGAAAAAGTAAATATCTTCCGTTCAAAACTGGAAAGAAGCTTTCTGAGAAACAGCTCTGTGTTCTGTGAATTCATCTCACAGAGTTACATCTTTCCCTTCAAGAAGCCTTTCGCTAAGGCTGTTCTTGTGGAATTGGCAAAGGGATATTTGGAAGCCCTCAGAGGGCTATGGTGAAAAAGGAAATATCTTCCGTTCAAAACTGGAAAGAAGCTTTCTGAAAAACTGCTCTGTGTTCTGTGAATTCATCTCACAGAGTTACATCTTTCCCTTCAAGAAGCCTTTCGCTAAGGCTGTTCTTGTGGAATTGGCAAAGGGATATTTGGAAGCCCTTAGAGGGCTATGGTGAAAAAGGAAATATCTTCCGTTCAAAACTGGAAAGAAGCTTTCTGAGAAACTGCTCTGTGTTCTGTTAATTCAACTCACAGAGTTACATCTTTCCCTTCAAGAAGCCTTTCGCTAAGGCTGTTCTTGTGGAATTGGCAAAGGGATATTTGGAAGCCCATAGACGGCTATGGTGAAAAAGGAAATATCTTCCGTTCAAAACTGGAAAGAAGCTTTCTGAGAAACTGCTCTGTGTTCTGTGAATTCATCTCACAGAGTTACATCTTTCCCTTCAAGAAGCCTTTCGCTAAGGCTGTTCTTGTGGAATTGGCAAAGGGATATTTGGAAGCCCATAGAGGCCTAAGGTGAAAAAGGAAATATCTTCCATTCAAAACTGGAAAGAAGCTTTCTGAGAAACTGCTCTGTGTTCTGTGAATTCATCTCACAGAGTTACATCTTTCCCTTCAAGAAGCCTTTGGCTAAGGCTGTTCTTGTGGAATTGGCAAAGGGATATTTGGAAGCCCATAGAGGCCTATGGTGAAAAAGGAAATATCTTCCGTTCAAAACTGGAAAGAAGCTTTCTGAGAAACTGCTCTGTGTTCTGTTAATTCAACTCACAGAGTTACATCTTTCCCTTCAAGAAGCCTTTCGCTAAGGCTGTTCTTGTGGAATTGGCAAAGGGATATTTGGAAGCCCATAGACGGCTACGGTGAAAAAGGAAATATCTTCCGTTCAAAGCTGGAAAGAAGCTTTCTGAGAAACTGCTCTGTGTTCTGTGAATTCATCTCACAGAGTTACATCTTTCCCTTCAAGAAGCCTTTCGCTAAGGCTGTTCTTGTGGAATTGGCAAAGGGATATTTGGAAGCCCAAAGGGTCCTATGGTGAAAAAGGAAATATCTTCCGTTCAAAACTGGAAAGAAGCTTTCTGAGAAACAGCTCTGTGTT